>NC_048311.1:1321871-1497533 GCF_013100865.1 Trachemys scripta elegans | reverse complement strand
GTGAGCAATCAAAACAATAATAATACATACATTTTATCTCACATATAATAATATTAATATTAATAATAATAGTTAATAATANGCACCCAGGAGGCAAATTATGTATTTAGCAGCAGAGGGGAGATGCAGATTTGTTATGTCCTGCCCCTTGTGGGCAGTGCCGGTAGTGACTGGACATGGGGAACTCTTCATCCAAATATTGCCAGCGGTGCCTCAGCCATGTGCCCACACGCAGCCCCACTGACCTCAGCTAGGTTCCATATGAATGCAGGTGTACACCTAAATTCAGCAATTTGTAGAAGAAGGGCCTTAGTTTTCTACTTGCCGCAACCAGTAGCCTTACTTTCCTGCACCCCAATATTTGATATTATATTCAGCAGCCAGAGATTAACACATATGCAAAAATGACCAGCAATGACATTAACATTGTGATCATTATTTTTCAGATTTAACACCCCAAGAAGATGAGATAAGCCCACAGAGTTTGATGTTTCTCCAAAAATGACATTGCTGGTATGTAATTTGAGATAATGAGGTCTCAGAGTTGACACCACATTAAGATGAACGAGGGAAGAGCACACCACTCTTACAAGTATTGGTCTTGATTGTGCCCAGCCTTACCCCTTGTGCATTGTCCCTTTGCAATGTCAATGCAATGTAAAACTCTAGCAAATCAGAACTAGAGATTGCCATTTTCTGTTTCCATCTAGCACAATGGGGATTCATTATGGTTGGCTTCTAGGACCTATGACAGTATCAATGTTTAATTCATGGATTTTAAGGCCAGAAGGGACCATTACAATCATCTCAACTGTACCTCCTGTGTAATACAAACCAGAGAGAGCCACCCGGTCATTCCTACACCAATTCTATATACTGTGGGGGCAGTTATATTGTGACACTGTGGTTGAGCTAGAGTTTATCTTTTAGAAAGAGATGTCCAATCATGATTTAAAGATTTCTAACCATCAGAGGAGTGAAGTTCTGAAACAGCCTTTCATGGGGAGCAGTAGGGAGAAAAAAATCCTAAATGGTTTCAAGACTGCACTTGATAAGTTTATGGAGGGGATGGTATGCTGAGACTGCCTACAATGGCATGCAGCCAATCTGTGACTGCTAGCAGCAAAAATCCCCAATGGCCAGAAATGAGACAGTAGGGGAGAGCTCTGAGTTACTACAGAGAATTCATTCCTAGGTGGGTCTTGCCCACATGCTCAGGGTCTAACTGATTGCCAGATTTGGGGTCGGGAAGAAATTTTCACCCAGATCAGATTGGGGGTTTTTCACCTTCCTCTGCAGCATGGGACATGGGTCACTTGCAGGTTTAAACTAGTGTAAATGGTGGATTCTATTGAACTTGAAGTCTTTTCACCATGATTTGAGGACTTCAGTAACTCAGGCAGAGGTTAGGGGTCTATTACAGGAGTGGGTGGGTGAGGTTCTGTGGCCTGCAATGTGCAGGAGGTCAGACTAGATGCTCACAATGGTCCTTTCTTACCTTAAAGTCTGAGTTTATGAGAAGGCCTTTGGTACCCTCTGCTTTTCCCTACAGCTGTCACAGGCAGAAGCTTAGGGGGCTGTATGCTTCTTTGCTTAGAGTGATGGAGCGGTGCACCCAGCCAGGCCCCCACTCCAGCCAACCCTCCTCACCCAGGCCCCTCACCACTCCCCGCAGGAAACCCCCCTGCTCCCAATCCGGCCAGCCCCAACCCAGCTAGATTATTCATTCCTGAGGCCCCAAATGGGGTCATGGGCCCATGGCAGAGTAATATGTCACAGCCATAGACTCTTATTGTATATGTGTAGGGGTTTTGTTTGGTTTTGTGTTTTCAGAAAACCAGTGCGATTTGCACTAAAAATGTTGGTTAAAACACTGAGCTCAGCCTACATGAGCAATGAAGATTTACTCTGGTTGTTAGAGAGCTCAAGTTTGGAATTTTAAAGGCTTGTACGGGAGGTGCCTAAATCCTATTAATTCTCCCATTGACTTTAAACCCTAAACCAGAACAAGTCTACCATTTCTCTTCATTTGAATGTAAAGCCTCATGGGTCCAGAACCCAGGTCTGCAGAGCTCCCAGGTAGTTAACAGCTCCAGCTGCCTCCAAGCAGTAACTGTAACCAGCTTGCACTCCACTTCCCATCACCCACTGTCTACACAGATCATGGGACATTCCATCTCCAGGGTTTGACAGGCAGCAGCCCCATGGCTCCTTGCCCTATGTAAACCCAAGAGGCACTCCAGAAAGTGTCCAAGCAACAGTATGGATCTTCCGTAGCTGTTATGACTGTTCCTGTTCTATAATCTTGAACATCTGCCCTGAGCTTGGACTTTGTTTCCTGACTCAGACCCTGAAACCTGACTTGGACTCTGACACTCGGTACCGACCCTGGCCTAGAACTGACCATGAACTCGTCTACTCCTAGCCTCAGGTTTGCCCCTGCTTAGACCCTTGGCCCTGATTGCCTTGTTGAGATCCTGACACTGATAGTCTTTCAAATATCACTGGGGACTGGGCAGGTTGTGTAGAGTGATTTGAGTGTATTCCATGATGAGTAGTCAGTGTTTATATGTGATAAAGTGGGAGTTTTCTATAATATTTTAATAAATGACACGTATGGCAGTGACTTACTTGCCTAGGCATTGCTACCAAGTGGATGTAAAAGGGTAAAAGGGCTCTTTGGGTTGAACTGTAGTCACTGTCTTTGGGGGATAGGAATGGGTCATTAAGAAACATCTGGAACTGACCCATTTCAATGGAGGATCCAGAAAGACAATGGGAGCCCCAAGGACTGAACAACTGACACCTGCCCATGGGCAACTCCAGCAGGCAGAATATGTGAACTCAGCATGGGTCTGCAGGAGGAGGAGGATTGAACAAGAGGTGTCAGGTGGCTGGGTTAAGGGCAGCTCAGCAGCCCTCACCTAGGACTCACAGAGGGAGAGAGACAAAAATAGATTCCACGGCAGCTTGGCTGGGTGGAGCACTGTCTGGGCCAGGATGGACTGCAGGCTGTGCTTCTCTATACAAACACAGGGACTCCCCGATGCTGTGTTCCAGTTGAAAAGGCTTCCTGGTGTCACTGTGAATGTTTGCTGAGGCGTATGTGTCCCTGAAGAGTGTAAAAGTCTCTGTGACCAGGGGTCTCCCTCAATTGGACTTGCTGTGCAGAGCTCATGGTGTGAAAGGCCACAAGAACTTAAAGAAAAGTTGGACCCTGTGGGGTTCTGGCACACTGAAGGGGTTCCTTTAAGGGACTGATTAAAGGTTGGGACATAGCATAGATCCTATGAGCCATAAAAGGTGAACATTAAAATAGGTAGTAGCCTACTTTAACTTACCCCATTTTATACTCTCCTGGTAGGCCGACCTATCTACCCACTCACCGTGTTGATATCTACCCATCTACCTACATATACACAGGCTGGGATTTTTCAAGAAGCCTAAGAGAGTTAGTTGACAGTCAATGGGATTTGGGTACCTAACTCCCTTACGCGCCATTGAATATGTAAGATCAGATCCAACTGGTCTCCCTTAGACTTTAAATATTCTCCTTAATTTCTTTGCATTGCTCCCTGTAAAGTGTTCTCAAATATAATCATGCCTTCCTCTCTCTGAGCCTTCTAACTTATAGGCCAGTTGTCTTCCAACTTCTTTCATCTCTGTACTGCTTTGGGAGAGAGAGACTTCTTCCAATACTTCAGTCTCCCCAGTTCTTGGTTTTCAAAATATTCCTCTCTCCAGACCAGAAGGAAGGGTATCATAGGGCCAGATTTACAAAGATAGTTGCCTACTGGGATTTTCCAAAGCATCCAGGCACATAACTCCCTTTGAAATCAGTGGGAGCTAGGCACTTCTAGGTAATTATCTGTGTCTTCAGTCACCTAAATACCTTTAAAAAATCTGGCCCATAGACCTTTGGAGGACAATGAATCACTGTTTGAGATCAGCTGTGCTGGATGACAGAGGTAAGTTTCTTCCTTGACTGACAAGCCTTCATGAACAAGATTCCTATCCAATGTACTTTTTACTACTCAAATCATTAGGTTTGATCTCAGTTTTTACTCAGGCCTTACTCCCTGTAAAACTCCCACTAATTGAAAGAAAATTGCATTTCAATGCATATTAGCTGCCTAAATCCTGTAGGATCTTTTGAAAAATCCAAGCCTCCATTGCTTTACACACACACACACCACCATCACACTCTTTTCAGGAGGCCCTTAAGGTGAACAACAAAACAAGGAAGTTTTGACAAAAAAAAACAAGTCAAGTTTCCTGAGAGAGCACCATGGGTGTTTCCCCTATATAACAAACTACTTTGTTTTCCCTCATGAAATGGAAACTGCAGGTGGCATTGCCAGAAGCACCTGAATTATTTAGAGCATAAGTCAATGGGACTTGGTTGACTGGAACATCTGGAAGAGGAGGTGGTGCCCCTTCTTCCAACCATTAGCCTAGTGTCACTTACTGGTGTTCTGGAAGACCTGGGTTCAATTCCTCATTCTATCTCCTCTAGAGCAGGGATTGAAACTTTGACCTCCCAGCTGAGGTCCCTAACCACCAGTATATAGGTACACTAGAGTGAAATTTTCTCAGGCTTTTCTATTGAAGCTATTCCACTTTATATAAAATACTTTGCTAGTCATTGGGCTAGAAAGCTTGAGGAAAATCACACTGTAGCTAAGAGTTAGGGGACTCCATTGATAGGTTCAACTCTGTGGTCCATTGAGTATTTTATTTCATTATTTATACAATGTGGAACAGCTTCAATACTCCAGAATACCTTATAGTCCAGAGATAAAGGCACTTTCCTCATAGATGGGAGATCTCCACCCCCACAACAGGTAGACAGGGGAAGAGAACCATGGTCCCCCACGTGCAAGGAGAGTGACCTAACCAACTGACTGAAGTTACAAGAAAAGCAGCAGCAGAGGGACTCCTCTTCCTCCTGCTATTTTGTGAATTTAGCCCAACATTTATTTTTCTGGTTGAAACAATTCAGCAAAATTTCTGTTAAAATCATGAATAATTTGTATTTGACTAAAACTTCCTTTTTGGTGAATAAATGATTCATCTGAAAAAACTTACAACGTATCTCCTCTGTCTCAACGGCTGTTTACTGCCATGTTATACAGCCTATTTATTCCTTTTCCCCATTCCCTAGCCTGTGTTCATTTATTAGGGAAGCTTAAGGCTATCTGGCCATGTTGTCTTTTTGTGGTAAATATATATTATGGCTAGGAGCTTCAAAGGAGTGTAGGGGAGATGAAATGATTTGCTATTAGAGGGTCTAGCTCCTTTGGCTGTTTTTGAAAATAGGAGCCTAAATACTTTTTTTTTTTTTTTTAGTGACTGTTGCTGAGATTGTGTACCTAAATCCTGTGATAATCCAAGTATCATTGCTCTAATTTTTAGGCACTACAGAGCTTTGCTTGAGTGCTGACCTAGCCCAGTGTTACTGGTTGCTTGTTACAGAGATTTAACTTCAGGGATCTTGTCCCAAGGGGAAAAAAAACAGCATTTAAACCATTCTCAAGAAATCAGCTTTTAGTCTCTCAGGCAGTTCAGGAAAGGCTCTTTGTTCCACTCCCACAGATAACCCTACACACCTTGAGTGGTTTCACTGCTCCTAGTAAAAGGTCCAAAGGTCACATCCATAGACCTACTGGATGTCTTGAGATGCTCTATTCCAGACGCAGATAGACAGACTAGATAGCCAAATCAATAAGTAGGTAGGTAGACTAAGAAAACAGAAAGAGAAAACCACAGGCCAGAATGATCTCACCATATTCATGTTTAATAGGCAGGTGAGTTGATTAGTAATTTTAATCCTTTTTAATCTCTTTACTCTTTCAATTTCAAAGGACCAGATTCTGCCCCACTTATCTAGGGGTGGGTCTTTCTGCAGAGTTCCATTAACTTCTGCCTGGAAGGGGCCATGGCTGACAACCCAGCTACTATTTGAATCACCAAGCTCTCTCTCTCGTGCACAACAGCACTGAGACAAATGAGGTGTGTATGTGTGTGTGTGCGTGTGATGGTCATTCTCTGGAGAAGGAGTTTAGCTTTGGAATTCACTTTGCACAGAATTTGCCTATGTTGACATTAAGGTTCTAGTACAAGATCTCTTCGCTTGGACATTTGTCTGATTAGCTGGATGGGGGGGGTTAAATTTTCTTTCTGGGGAGAAATACAGTATTAAACATAGATTTGATGTTGGACAGAACACTTGACAGAATACTTTGTTCACATTTCCACTAAAAATCAATGTCAAAATAGCCACTCACGTCCAAGAGGGCAGGAGAGATTCTCTCATGTATGAGCAGCCTGATATTCAGATGTGCAGGACACTGAGTCAAAAGTCCCATTGGATTAGATTTTCAAAGGAACTTTAGTGATTTTTAGGCACAAATTTTCAAATCATGTCAGCATGGCGTGAGAGTGTTTTCTGGGACATCCATTTATGATGATCATTATTATTGTCCCTCAGTATTACATAACGTGTTTTTTTTTTAAATAGCTTTCACAACATATTAAATCTTTAAGCTTAAAAAGAAGAAAGCTGCTGTCTAAAATATGTCTCCACGAGTCACCAATAAATCCTGTTTGAATGGAGTCTGTAGGTTTGTAGGGTGAGGAGTTTTGTTAAAACCTCAACAGAATTCCTGCATTATAGGTGCTCAAATTCATTCATTGTCATTTGACTTTCCTGAACATTCTCACAGTGCCTCAGAGCGCTGTCGGCTGCAAGTCACTGAACATGATGTCTTGCAGTCCTAACATGTTTTATCTCTAGGGATTGCACCATGTGCTCCAATAACTGCTGGGATTGTCTTTGTTCTAGTTTTCCATAATTGCATGCCTTCATACTTTGCCATTCTCTCTCCTTGATTTTTTTTTGTTTGTTTGTTTCTGTCTGCTGGCAAGGCAACATCAATTAACATGGGCTTGTTTGTTGTCTTTTCTACAGCTATGTCTGACCTGTTTGACCGCACCATTCGGTCTGTGACAGTTGCCAGATCCCATAAACCTTACCCTCTTCATTCTCTAGAGCACTTTCAGTTTGGTGTTCCTAACAGCACATAGTTTGTGGCAACCATGGATTTGTACACAGTCTCTAGTGTAGACACTTTGCAACCTCACTGTGTCTGTTCATATATTCTCTTCCAGATAGGCTCTAGCAGTTGCTCAACACATGCACCACCATCTTTTCCTTTTTAGAACACATTCTGCGGCTCGGGGAGCAGTTGTCGGTCAACTTTACTTCTTAAATAATTAAGTCCCTTAAGGATTTTTCTTGTCCACTCATAATGAGGCTCTCTCTCTCTTTTTTGAGGGATCCTTCTACAAGTCATGAGTTTGTCAATCTTCTATCACCAATAGGTTTGATCTCTCTCCACCACTGTCCGTGCATTGATCTCTGTGTAAACCTTTCAAATCTTTTTTGGCAGTTTGCTTTCTCCTTTCTTTCATGCTTTCTTGGGCTTGGATGCAGCTCAGTCATTGCTTGTTATCATGACCGGATGATCTTTATTCTGGTTGACTCCTGATATATTTTGATTATCTTCATTATCAATTACTTCCTCCACAGATAGCAGAGGTTTTCCTTCATCACATCATGGGATGTACATCCTGTCCATGATTTGATTGCTGTCTAATATTCTGTGCATCACCAGCAGCTGTCTTCTTTGGATGTCAATTTTTTTCTTCTCTTCTTGATTCCACTTGATCACTCCAGCAATGTTCTGTACTACTGGCATCCCCCACATATTAATGGCTCAGATAAAATTCTTAGACTTGAGTTTTGTCCGTAGAGTAGTCCTTATACATCTGTAATATTCTTTCCTCATTTTCTCTTTCAATTTATTATGTTGTAGCTCCAACAGTTCCCTGATTCCAAGATATGTGTAGGGATCATACTGAGATATCATGGATAGTTCCTTCATTAATTGTATGTCATCAGATTATACCAGTCTGGCCATCTTTACAGATGCTGACACACAGTTAGCTGAGCCAACCTGTAGCTTTATATATTCACCATTTTTTTCTGTACATCATTGATCTCTGTATCTCCTTTTTGTGACTGTTCATGTAGTTCAGATTGTTCATATCGAACATTGTTAATTGGTTGTTGATCTTTGCTGATATGATAAATTGTGGTTAGCTCAACAAGCATCCATGTCAGTGGCAGCATGGCTACCACAAACAGCACTGGTGCTAAGGAATCCCCTTGAAAGATTTCTCTTTTTAATTTGAATCTCATCAATTAGTCCCTTCCTGGGAGAGTCAAGTGCTCCAGTTAAACATAGATTGCTGCAGAAAGGAAATGATCTGTGGGTGAATCTTGGACATTTTCAGTGTCTCAGTGATCCTTGATTGTGAGACGCTGTTGGATGCTCTCTGGTAGTCTACCCACACAATCACTAACTTTTTTCTTTCTTTGTTTTGCATCTTGTGTGATCCTCTTGTTTAGCCAGAGGTGGCCTTTTGTTCCTTTCATGTTTACTGTGCTGCCTTTTTTGCTCAGGAACGAGCATTCCAATGTGAGCCAGCACTATCCAGATCGTCTTTGCTGCAATTATTGTTAGAAGTTTCCATATAGTTGGTAAGCATGTGGTCAGTCTATAATTCATAGGATCACTACAACTTTCTTTCTTTCTTTCTTTTCCTGTGTGAGAAGAGTTGTCCCTGTCATCATCCATCTTGGAAATCCATTCTTCAAACATTTATTAAGTTTTTCAAATAAACAATCATGGAGTGTTGTAAAGTGTTACAGCCAAAATCCACGCGCCCCATCTGGTCCGAGTGATTTCCAATTATCTCAGTACCTCATTTCTTTCTTTGGTTTTTCTGTGTATTACTCTGTGGTGTGTTTTGTAAACTTTTTCTCTCATTTTTAATCTGGTTTGCTGTCTGTTTATGTTGTACAGTCTCAGACCAGAAGCAGTGAATCTCTTCAACATCATTTATTGGCTCTCTATTTTTGCCTATTCTGTTTTTTAACATCAGTCAGAAGAAAGAATTTCCTAAGGACTCTGGTGAAGTGACTGTTCTCTTGATAATAACTTTGTGCTTTTCAAGTCCATGACTCTAAGTGGTCAGCTTCTCTTTACATTGTTCCTTCACAACTCTCACATCCTTTCATTCAGATGATATTTCATCTCCAAAGCTGTTTGCTGCTCTTTTCTCTTCAAATGATTGTGCTCATATTCATGAAAAAAAAAGTACTCTTCTGTTTTAACCTTCATTTCCAAGGAGGTTCTTGAAGATAGGAAGTTTTCCAATGGTTCATATGTTCAATGGCTTCATGTTAAACCAATGAGCTGCTACTGTTACTGTAGCATAAATTATATAATTGTACTGGTTAATCCTTGTTGTTTTTTTTTCTCCAGTTTCCTTGAGCACTTCATTAAGTGCTCACATTATATCATCCAGTGTGTGATGGTCTACACATTTCACAGTTGATAGTGATGGTGTCTCTTACACTCTGCATGATCTCGTTCAACAAATCCTTCATATTTTCTGTACTTCTTTCGGAGTGCTTTCACTCATATTTGTCCTCAAATTTTTTCCATTTCTGCCTTTGTTTATCCTGTGTCACTGCTCCCACAAAAATATTTGCATGTCATTCTACATGACTAATCTTCCTTTTCAGGCTTTCAATCTCCATTTGTGTAAATTCTCCTCTTTGGAATAAAGCTCGCAGTTGTGCAGTGAGTCTGTGCTTGGTCATTTCTTTCTCGGTGTTCTCATTTCTCTCCTTCCAGTGTTGGAGCATTTGTTTGCTCCAGGCTCTCTCTTCTGGTTTTGGCAAAAGACAAGCTCAGATCATTTCTTGGTTTATAAGATGAGTCCTTTTCACTCTGTTGTCACAAATGATCTCTGGTTGTTTGGACAGTTGCATGATACATGAGGTTGCCCACCTCCACACAAAACACTCTGCTGGGGAGGAGGCTGTCATCCAGATAAGGTCTTCTGAGGCCCACTTTAGAGGTAATCAATGATTATTATGAATGTCATATTCTCCATACTGGTTTGGGTTGACAGGCTATACTCCGTTAGGTGGGAAACCAGAATTTCTAGGCCTCAGAGGTTTCTTTGTCTTCTAGAATTCTAGAGATTTTAATGGGGATCAATCCAATAAGATACAACAGATATTACATTCTGTAGTTTTTGTAGAGTATTTATAGAATTGGCCAGATCCCATGCTGGTGTGCTTCAGCCATAGCTCCATGGGCATCAATGGGTGACTTTATATTCTGATGGTTAGGGCACACACCTCCAGATGCAGGAGGCCAAGTATCCAGTCCCTATGCTCCAAAGTTTTTTTTTTTTTTTTTTTTTAATTATTTAAGCACAGTGGAACAGTTTCAACAGGAGAGAATGAGGGAGCCCTATGTCCAGCTGTCCCAATATCAAAGCGGAGTTTCTATGAATACCAGTGGGGCCTGATCTTGGGATTTATGCAACTAAAGTGGTAGTTTGGCACCAAAGTCCTTTTCTGTATCCAGCCCATTTTTGTCTATTTTAAACACACATTTTATAGGATGCAGTAGGCCTTTCTTTACATTCGTCCTACTGATCATATGAGCTCCACCTGCCATTTCAATTTACTTGTGTGTTAATTTTATTTTTTCCAGTCTCACAGGTCAGTTTTCCTGAATAAGGATCAATGGGAAATCAAACCGAAGTGACTGAATTTATTATCCTGGGACTTTCCAATGATCCACAGATGCAGATTTTCCTTTTCCTGATGTTCTTAGTTGTCTACCTAATCACCCTTTTGGCAAACATGGTGATCATGCTGGTGATAAGGGCTGATCCTCACCTTCACACCCCAATGTACTTCTTCCTGTCTCATTTATCCTTTGTTGATATCTGCTATTCCTCAGCCATTGTCCCTAATATGTTGGTGCATTTCCTAGTAGAACACAAAACTATTTCCGTCAATAGCTGCATTGCACAGACTTTCTTCATTTTTCTGCCGGCTGTTGCTGAAGTTTTTATTCTCTCAGCGATGGCTTATGATCGCTATGCTGCCATCTGTGACCCACTGCGTTACATGGACACAATGAGCAAAGGGATCTGTGTTCAGCTGGTGAGCGGTGCATGGGTAATAGGCTTCATAGATGCCCTGATTAATACTGTTTTTGCCCTCAAGTTGCGTTTCTGTGGGCCCAATCAAATCAGCCATTTCAGCTGTGAGCTCCCTCTACTATTACAACTGTCCTGCACTGAGACCCTCATCAATCAAGTGGTGCTTTTTACTTCTGTTGTCATACTTGGATCAAGCTCCTTTCTCTTCACCCTGATCTCCTACATTCACATCATCTCCACCATCCTGAGGATACACTCTGCGGAGTGCAGGCATAAAGCATTCTCCACCTGCAGCTCCCACCTTATTGTGGTTGGTTTGTTGTACTTGACAGCTTTTTTCCAGTACACAAAACCCAGCTCGGTCTCCTCTGTGGTGCTGGATGAAATGTTCTCCATCCAGTACAGCATCATGACCCCCATGTTAAACCCCATTATCTACAGCCTGAAAAACAAGGAAGTGAAAACAGCTATAGGGAAAATGTTGAGGAAATTCAAATTTCTCAAGTAGTGTTGATCTTATTTAAAAAAAAAGTAAAAAGAGCATAGAACTGTGGATAACTTGTGTTTGGGAGATTCTCAGCTCAGGTTTTTGTTCAAAGCCTCAGCTGGTCTAAATCAGTGTGGCTCCATTGAACTCAGCAGGCCACATCCCCATTGGGTAGAAGAGACACCGTTGCAAAGGGGACAGGATCCTGGATCTCCATCTAGGGTGAGTGCTAGAAGCACCAGGATCTAGAGCCATTCATGTGCGCACTCTCTCTCTCTCTCTCTCTTTTGGACAATATCCCTTTTAATCTGACCCACTGACTGCAATAGACCTATGGCTAATTTATACCACTTGAGGATCTGGCCAGTTCTATGAAAAGAACATCTTTGTCTATTGCAATCTGTAGTTCTTCTAGAGTATTTTGTTGAAAACCCTAGTTAATCTCTGTAGTATTTTATAGGATTCATCCCTATTAATGTCTGTGACTTCAAAAAATAATAATAATTAATAATGAGCATGATCCCCAGCTGGGCCACGATACAAAAAGGAATTAAGGCTCTATTAGGAGAGATTGAGAGAGACAGATATCAGGTATCCCACACTGCAGTGGTTAGGGCACGCACACGGGAGGAGGCAGATCCCTTTTTAAAATCTTTATCCTTATAAGGCACTTGAAGAGTGTCTGCTACATCCCTAACTGCTAGGTTAAAAGTTGAGGGGATTCCTCCACCTAATTCCTTCTTCTTCTCTCCACTCTCTCGCTATGGTTTCTTGCCACTTTAGGTGGGGTTAGAGGCTTCCCAGCTGAGAATCCCAAGGTGAAGGAGGTGCCTTTTCCCAGAGGAGATAGGGACTGAACTCCTGTGACAGCTGCGGGATTTAGAACACAACCCTCTGCTTGGCCTTTCCCATTGGCTAAGGAACCATCTGTCATGTTGGCTTTTTTTAATCCCATTCTTAGGTGCCTTTGTCTCCCCTTTCACTGTGTAGGGAGCCTGGCTGCCCAACTCAGGCTCTGGAAACCAAATGATTTAAAAAAAAATCACCTAAAATGTATCCACTGCAATGCTCAGCATTAGAACAGCTACGTCCCTTTTTGAACCTAACTCTGGGTGTAAATTGACATAGCGCCATTAAATCAATGGTACTTTGGGACAGATTCCCAGTTCATGTAAATCCACATAGTGTCCATATTCTAAAGTGATTTTGCATTCCTCAAATTTCCCTCACCATTGAGTTGGAAAGACCTGTATATCATTGAGTTTCCACTTAAATCCTAAACATAATCGGAAGTGCTGCTGGCACGATACACCCCAGTGAAATTCACCCTTAGATGCAGCATTGCAGGTGGTGGAAAGCAACATAACTCCACTGAAAGAAACAGGGCTACACCAATATATCAACTGAGAATCTTGCCTCAGCGAATAAAGTTATAATTCAGAATCCATCTGTTGTCAAAACTGGACTTACAGAGATATGGTCTCAGGTAAATGAAGAGTCAACCAGCAGGCTGGTTTGATTTTCAAAAGAGGTTAGGTGACCTACTCCTATTGGATGGAGAAAATGTTGTCTCAGCGACATTCCCAAGGTCAGTCAGAAAGTCGGCGGAGAGCAAGTTATTGAAGCCTGATCTCTTCCATCCCTGTCTCTGCCTTGAATCACACAATCATCCTTGTGCTCACTGACAGTCCCATATCTCTTCCCATGTCAGTTTAGTACTAACAGAATGCACTCCCTGTCCCAGTTAAGAAAGACACCACCCTCTCCTCCCGGTTTCACAGGGAGAATTTCTTGTTTCACATTCGTCACAAAAAATGAATAGAGTTGGTCGGGGCCAGCTCTCGGTATTTTGCTGCCCTAAGCAAAAAAATTTTTGGCTGCCACCACTCCAGCCCTGGGGTCTCCCCCCACCCGCACCCCCTGTCACCCCAACCCTGGGCTCTCCCCCCCGCACCCCACACGCACAACCCCTGCTGTCCCAACTCTGGGCTCTCCCCCCCATCCCACCTGCACCCCCTGCCACCCCAACTATGGGCTCTCCCTCCCACCCGCACCGCCTGCCGCCCCAGCACTGGGCTTTCCCCGACCAGCGCTGATACTGCCCGCTCTCCCCTCAGCTCCAGCCGGTCCAGCGCTGGCAGGGTCGGGGTAAGCAGCGGGGCTCCCGGGCCGCGCCTCAGCCCAGGGTCCCTCCAGCCGGCGCTCCTGCTTCCAGGACCAGCTGGGACCGGGGAGGACAGAGATGGGGGACCACCCGGCAGGGGGCTAAGGAGCCGGGACAGGGCAGCCCCAGAGGAAGCAGAGCCCCGGAGAGTGGGACGCGGGCCCCGCACAGCAGCGCCCTGCCCTCTATGGCCCCGCTGCTGCTGCTGCTCCTAGCTGCCCTGCCGCAGTCCCTTGGTGGCTCTGGCCGCTTTGCCCAGCCCCGGCTGCAGCACAGGGGGCGGCCACCCTGCGGCACCTGCAGGTGGCTCTGTATTCCCCAAGGGGTGGCCCCCAGCCCGAGTGTCCTGCACTCTGAGCCCACCCAGCCATAAGGTGCAGGCGCTGCTCCCCGACGTGAACCGCAGTGGCCCCAGGGCACCCCCAGTGCAGGACGCGCTGCTGCTGCCAGGGCCGGCTCTAGGCTTTCGCCACCCAACCGCCAAAAACCAAAAAAGAGGCTGGCTGGAATGCCGCCCCTGAAAATGTGCCACCCCAAGCACCTGCTTGGTTTGCTGGTGCCTGGAGGCGGCCCTGGAGCTGGTTGAAAATATTTTAATGAAAAAAAGTCATGGTTCTTTTTCTCATCAAAATTCACAACTTTTGCAACCAGCTCATTGAATAGAAAATAGCATGATTTAGCTACTCTCACTTCCTGCTTTTGCAGGATATCCTGCCTACTAAGCGTCACTCTGTTGGACTGTAATTTCTTTAGAACAGGAATGATGACCACTTTATTTCTTCTCTTTCCTATCCTTCCCCTTTTCCCTTCTGTCTAATAAGAGTCTGGCTTAGCAGGACAAGACTGTATACTTAGGAGCACTGCTGTCAGCCTGGGACCAGAAAGAGGTCACTGAAAGTAATGCCCTAAACAGCTGGATGCTGGTACAAGCTTGCCAGGTCTCTAAGTGGCTAATAAGACAGTGGTCCATGCCTATGTTTATCCAGCTGTGAGGTTGCAAATGAGAGTGAACCCTAGAGACTGAAGCTGCATTTTCTATCTTTGCTGTTCCTTTCCCTCCCTTGTGTGTGTGTTTCTCATTTTTCCTTCTAGGAAATGGAATCTGACTTTAACAAGAACAGCAACGATAGCTCCCACCTAGCTCTACTAACTTCTTCTCTTTCCCTCAAAAGAATAGTTATTACCATCTTTAATGCCATCTAAAAGTCTGGCAACCGATGTTTTTTTTTTTTTTTCCTTCAAAAAATTTGCTTCAGTTAAAGCGGAGGGGAATAACGGATGTTGTTAAAATAAATGCCTTGTTTAACACTTTCCTTTTCAAAGGCTTTAATTGTTTTTCCTTCATTTCTGTGATTTTAATAAAAGCTAAAAAAAATGTTTAATGGTGTGTTTGCCATGGTAACAAGTAGGCTGAGCTCTCTGTATATCAAATTCTGGAGTTTGTTTAATACAGTTTAATACTGGACAGTGACTAGGTTATGTTAACACCTTTGGGGCTACATATCCCAGCTAAATTAATAGAAAATACAGTGATGCACATGAAGTCCTTTGAGATCTTCGGATAAAGAAAGCTGCTGAAGAAAATTGCTCACCTCTTGTACTGCCATTGTCTGTGTCTTGGGAACATAAGAATTTCCGTATTGAGTCAGACCTGCCATGTAGTCTAGAATCCACTTTCTGGGAGTGACCAGAACGAGCTTCTCAGAGGAAGACTCAATAACATGACAGTACACAGATGTGGGATAGTCTGCCCCCATAGCAGAGTCTTTAATTATTAGAGTTTGGTTTAAGCCCTGAAACTTGATATTTAATAGCTCTTCCAAAAATCTTATCATAAAGAATTATGATAGTTCTGGCTATTTTTCTTCTGCAATCCCTTTCTGATTCTTCCTATATTTCTGGTCTCTATGTCTCCCTGTGGCAAGGAGTTCCACAGTTTAATTATCTGTTTTATTTGTGCATAGAGCTCCCTCCCATCAGTGGTTCACCAAACATACACCCTCACCTTATGCAAATCCTATAGAAAGAAAATATAACTTGGTTGCATGGGCTTTTTCATTAATCTATTATGTTTCTGTGCATCTCTTCTCTATGATACTGCATGCACTTGAGTGTTTAGACTAAATGGTTATATCCTTACAGCCTGTCTGCATTCAGAACTCAAAAAGAGACTAACAGAACTTGCTCTTTTCGACTTTGTGAGGGATTGAGCCCAATCAAGATTGTGTATGATCCCAATCCTGCAGACAGATTCAGAATCATGGTAGTGGTCCATAATCACACTTAATTGGAATATGATATTCGTGTGTTCATCCTGTGCACTGGAGTAGCCCTTTTGGGGGATTGATCACTATATGAATATTTATATGAGCATTTGAGTTTTCACTAAGCCAACCAAATTGAAAAGTAAGGTCTACAAGATGATAATTAGATATGCATTTTTACAGGGCTCTGAATTTCTGCACACTGAGGAAGAGAAAGGAGGAAATCTTGAATACAGTGGAAATGAAAATTTTAATGTTGGTGGTTGGAGTTACAAGGATGGACCATGTTCAGAACAAACAAAGTAGGGGAAGTGTTAAGGTAGTACCAATTATATATATAAGCTGAGGGAATCCAGGTTTAGAGGTTTTAGCTATGCAAAAAGAAAATTGGGAGAACATATAGGAAAGAGAGAGTTAAATTTAGAAATGGAGGTTAAGAGAAGTGTTGGAAGACCTAAAATTAGATGGATGGATGTCATAGTAAAGCTTTGTTTAGCTTCTTGGTTTCAGAGGAAATATATTCAAGACAGACTAGAATGGATAAGAGGAACTTGAAGACCCAACTCCATATAGATGGGAATAAGGCTAGAAGATTTGAGTTGAGTAAGTGCAACCAGGGGTTCAGACACTATATTGCAAAATTGCCATTGTGACAGAAATGACAATATCCTGTAATATCCTGGAAAAACCTTACTGAATTAAGTTTAACATGTCTGGAATTTGTTGTATTAAAAATGTAAATATTTATGTACTGTTGTAAAATTGCATGGAAATTCTTTAGGAGGAAGTCATGAATAATGCAAACTCTGGGAGCTATTAGGAACTTTAAAGGACTATTGGGGACAATACGAGTGAAGTGGATGTCCTAGGACATTTTGTGGGGGGAAAGGAATGCAAATGCAGGGCCAAATTTAGGGGCAGGTGACCCAGGGCTTGGGGGACACTGGGCTCAGGGTGCTGTTTTTGTTGTTAGTGACAAAATACAAATGTACAGATCCTAGTGTTAAAATGTATCATTGTATATGACAGGGATAAATCAAGCATGCAAATCATGCCCCAGAGTCATGAAACGTGGTACAAATGCAATAAAAATAAGGTATTCAAAAGATTAATAAATGGAGGGGGGGCAAAGATGCTTCTCGCCTGGGGTGCCATTTGGTCTAGGGCCGGCCCTGTGCAAATGACTCACCTGGAAAACCTTCTTTTGAAGCTGCACTTTGGGCAGAGATTGTCTGGCTTATTACATATGCAAAGTCTCTTCAAAGAGACACACTCGATAAATGTGTCATTCTCAGAGTCAGGCATTGTTCTTGTTGTGAGGTGAGGGTGTGAAGAACATGAATCCATAGGAAAATCCCTAAGTGGGGGTTGAAGGACAGCTCTTACCAAAGCCCATGTTGCAGTTGGGGTGATCTCTGGTAAGCTTGTTGTATAGGTTTCTTTTATTGATTTTAATATATTTTTCTCGGTAATGATTTACCTTAAGACTAAAATACTGAAGGGAAAAAGAACTGGGTGGCCTCCTTTATGTCAGCCAGAATAACACAGAAGGCCCGAACACAGGCTCAATATACTGACTGCCCTTACAAAAGCCAGTACAGGCCAGGGCCTGAACAAGACTAAGCTGTACAATTCCCTGCCAAATTCGGTCAAGGGTTATGACCAGAGGAGGGAGGGGGAGGGAGCAATGTGCAAGGCCTATGCAACATAATAACCACTTGTTTATGAAATATAATAACTGCTTACATGAAGAAATTGCTTCTAGTGAAGGCCCATTTCTCCTGTAGTTCCAGCTAATTGCCAAACTCGCCAATCATATATCTTCTTTGGGCATCCTATAATAAACCCCTATGGCCTTAACGGTAAAACCCCGGAAAATAATATGTACCTTGCCGAGAAAAGCATCCCAACTGGTGCCAAGTACCACCCATAGCGGAAACCGCCAAGAAACCCCCAACCCAATATGCACCCAGTTCTCGTAAATTGATAAGGAAGGTATCGGGAAAAGGGAACAGACCCCAACTCTTATTTCTCACAAATGACATATTATTTGTACTATGCTTGCGGTTTGAAGGAATAAAAGCAGCCTGTGTGCTGTGCTAGGGGTGGTAGTTTTTGGACTGCTACCCCAACGCGTTGGTATGTATTGCAATAAACTGGCCTCAGGCTTAAGTCTGTGAACTAAAATCAATGCATGGGTGACTTTTTCCACGACAATACACTTGCTTAGAAAGCTGTGTGGAAACTTACAAACATAGCAGTTACACTGTGTAGTGTCTCTGAGAAGAGAAGTGAAGCTGGTCTGTTAGGCAGAATATCTTTTGCTTGGAATAACACAGTGATGGCAGGTAATTGGTCAGCCTGAGAATACCCCATCAGAAGGAAGAACAATGCAGGTCTCCACCAAAGAGAGGTAATGGCTGGGGAGCAGGAAGCCTGAGACTGGGTGGCCTCACTGTACCATAGAGGAGGAACACAGGTGCAGTTTTCCTGAACTTTACCAATCATTGCACAGTCAACCCCATGTAAGGAGCAAACCCCACTCAGCAGACCCTGAGAATCTCCATCTGGTTCCTGGCTCCCTGCCCCATGCTCCCTTTCCTAGGGAAAACAATGTCCTTCTGATGCAGGTTTATTTTCCATATGGTGCTGGCTCACTTCAAGTCCATAAGATATGGAGTCTCCGCCCCACAGAGGATGTTTTACCCATTGAACAGTGAGATGGAAAAGAACTCCATGTCGCTTGAAAGCTTGTCTTTTTCATTAATAAAAGTGGTCCAACTTGTCACACCCACAGAGAGAGAGAGAGAGAGAGAGAGAGAGAGATGCTGATGGAACAATACACGACACACAGATAGGTATAAAGAGAAATAATGCTGATAGTCTATCATGATGTAACACATTAAACAATTAATAAAATGTATAGCATTCACATGAGGAAATGTTCAAAAATGTAGGGGGCAGTTTCTGATGTCTTGAAAAAGTCAGAGACCCATGTCAGTGGTTTTCGTTAGTCAGTCAAACGTTAGCCTCGAAAGTTGGCCTCGTTTTGTGCCCTTGAGTTATTTGTGAACTCATCCTGATTTCACTGAATGCTTTGACAAATAATTTGGATGGGCAATTTCTTTTGCCCAAGGCTATTCATGACCTGCCGTCGGAGCATGTAAATGGCAACTCTGACGTTGTACCTCATAATGCTTTATATAAATATGCTTATGAGTATAAACATGACATAACTGGAAGGTGTTTTATGCTAGATATGCCATGTATCACATCTCTGCAAAGATTATGATCTACTGGATATATTCATCCTATTTGTATGCATGTGTCATTTTTGTATTCGAAGATATGAATATTGGCTATGTACTTGTTTAATTTTAAATAGCCTCGATGAAGCAGTTGGTCAGCTTCCTGAGAAAAGGCTATTCTCAGTAAGTGCCCAATCAAGAAACATGTAAGCTAACAATGAACTTTGAGATGCCAATCCACATCTGAGCTTTCCTGGGAATGTGGCCTGGCTTGTTAGGAAATGAGTCATGCATGGCCATGTAACTTGCCCATGTGACTCCAAAACTCCATCTTAGAGCTGGATTCTGCATAGGAGAGAAAAAGGGGTTTCCACCCACAAGAGGAAGTCTATTTAAGCCCCTGGAAACTGTTCCATTTTGTCTTCAGCTGGCTCAAGAGGTAGCCTCTCCACTACCAAAGGATACCTGAAAGAAACTGGAACAAAGGACAGTAACTACAGGAATGTGAGTGATTGCTGGACACAGACTAGAAGAAGGCTAGTCTGTAAAAGAAGCTTATTGGAACATCTCTGAGGGTGAGATTGCATCTGTAGTCATTTTCTACTGTATTAGTCTTAGACTTGCATGTTTTATTTTATTTTACATGGTAATTGACTTTGTTCTGTCTGTTATTACTTGGAACCACTTAAATCCTACTTTTTTGTATTTAATAAAATCATTTTTACTTATTAATTAACCCAGAGTATGTATTAATTCCTGGAGGAGGGGAGGTTGGCAATCAGCTGTGCATATCTCTCTATCAGTGTTATAGAGGACGAACAATTTATGAGTTTACCCTGTATAAGATTTGGACCCCATTGGGAGTTGGGTATCTGAGAGCTAGAGACAGGAGAACTTCTTAAACTTATTTCAGTTAAGCCTGCAAGTTTTGGGGGACCTGGTGCAGACCTGGGTCTGTGTTTGTAGCAGGCTAGCGTGTCGGGCTCAATCAAGGCAAGGGTCTGGAGTCCCAAGCTGGCAGGGAAAACAGGTTTAAAAGTAGTCTCAGCACATCAGGTGGTAGTCCCAAGGGGGTTTCTGTGACCCAACCCATCACAGCAACACCAATGAATGGGTGAATAGTCTTACTTATCTGGGTAGTCAGTTGATGGCAGGAGGTTCTATATCTGAAGAAGTCTGATGGGTCTTGTGTCAATGGCATTTCAGCGTCATTCAAAGGCCCCTGTTTGGGTAGCAGGATGTCTATATGACAACTAAGAAACAAGTCTTAGATCTTGTTGTGATGACATCTAGGTTATATGCAGAAGAAACATCTCCATTAAACACAGCCGAGGAAAGGAAACTAAACAAATTTCCGTGTCGAAAGTTACAGCGTATTCTTAACTTCCATTTGTTTGATTTGTCACAAATGAGGAGATACTTAGATTACCCCAGCAAGTTGCAGTCTGGCATCAGTTGAGATGGCTGCCATGGTGGAGTCATGTTCAACTTGCAGTAGAATTTATGATTTTACTGAAGCTTTTTATATCTGGGGTCAAAGGAAATAGAACATGAGGCTGACTAAGAATGAGATTGGAAGATGCAATTTTGTGGGATTAAAGAAACCTTAACCCTCCCATACTGACTCTTGTGGAAGGAAGAAGACTTGCAAGGAACCATTTAAGATGGAAACCAATTCTATATGCTGCCATGGCTGCATTATAGATATGTGTATCTGCTGATGCTGAGGTGCTGCTGATTTATACAAAGCGAACAGCTTCAAGAAGAGAGACTGAGAAAGCCCTGCCCCAAACTACTTTATAGCCCAATGATTAAAGCACTTTCCTGAGACAGGGGAAACCAAACTTTAAATCTCTGCTCTACAACAGACAGAGATGGGCCATGAACCAATGTCTTCCATGTGCCAGGTGAGTTCCCTAATCACTGTGTTAATGGTACTGGAAGTAAATGAGGTTCCCTGGGCCTCTTTGTGAATTTAGCCTTTTTCCCCCCTTTGCCTTGGATGAAACTATTTTGCAACCTTGTTTCAAATTCACAAATGTATCAGGTCAATTGTTCGGTGAATCAGCTGTTTGTCTGAAAAATGTTGCCCAGCTTTATACAATATAGCTTTTCCTTTGTCTCATCTCCTATTCTTTTCTGCCATCTTACAGTCTATTTGCTTCTTTCTCATTCCTTAACCTGTGTATTCATCTGTAGCGGGGTGGTCAACCCTCTCATGACCCGAAGGGCTTAAAACAGCCCTGGGAGAGGGCTAGGACGGGGGGAGAGCTAGGCTGATTGGGGGAAAGTTGCCACAGGTGGGGCTATGCCCCAATCAGGCTACGGCTGGCCCTATAAAAGGGCTGAGGGCGAGAGCCAGGAGCTCAAAAAGACACACTCTCTCTCTAGCTTCCTGAGAGAGAAGGACCTGGCTGTCTAGTAGCTGAGGAGGGTACCTGAGGTGGAGCAGTATTGGGGAAGGGCAGAGGGATCTGGGAAGCCCCAGCCTAGTAAAACCCCATGCTGCAGGCCTTGTGAAAAGGCCAAAAAGGTACTAGAGCTGCAGAGGGGCAGCCCAGAGACAGGCAAAGGCAGCAGGTCTTAACCTCGCTTGCTGATGACGAGTGGTATACAGACTGCAGTCTGCCCCAGTGAGTGGTGACTAGATGGAGACTGGCAGTAGCCACTGAGGCAAGGTGGGGATAGAGGGTTGGGGTTTCCCCTGGTTGGGGAGACCCAGATTGTCGGTTACCACTGGGGGCAGAACTCTGAGGTAAAAGGCACCGGGGTCCAGGAGACATCGGCCTGCAGAGGGCTCTCCAGGCTAGAAGAGCTAATTCCCAGGATGGCCAGCAGGAGGCACCACACCAGTGAGCCACAAGTGGTGGAGAATGCGGCCAATTGTGGTCCACCTCTGATACAAGGGGTAGGGCAAGGACTGTGGGACTATTGCCCAGATGTGGAACTTGAGTCCCCGAGGGTGGAGAAAATGGACTTTTATTGGAGGGCCTGGGTGACCCATATTGCTGAGCAGCACAGGGGGTTGTTCCGACTCCTGCCGGAGTGGACACCCGAATCATATGAGAGACCAGGCACCAAGGGCAGGAGGCCAGGGCCTGGATCTAAAAACTGTTTTGCCTGTGGGTGATCTGGACACTACAAGGGGGAAAGTCCCTACTGAGATGGAGCAAGGAGGTCCCACCCAGAAAACGCACCCCTTTTGAGGTCAACAGGGGGGTCAAGAACTTGTTGGGCCTGTAAGGAGCCCGGGCACATAAGGAGAGAGTGCCCTCAGGGGCTTGCAGGGCTGAGGCTAGTCCTGAAGGAAGGGCAAAGCCAAAAACAAACTGTGGAAGGGCTGTAGCCAAGGGAAGGCACAGAAGGTGCTTCCACCGACACACCAAGTGCCATTTAACAAGGCACAGCCCCCAGAGAAGGAGGGGGACGCCGGATGATTGGGCCGGGTCCGAAACTGCCCTGGAGGAGGAGGTGGTAAGGAACAAGGCCCCAGAAGGGAGAGGTTCTGGGGCAGAGGGACCCCAGATCAAAAGGGGAATCCATGCGAGAGCGAGACAGGCCCCGGGGGTGAGACAAACAGGGAGGAAAACCCATGCGGGAACTGAGCAGGCTACAGTGGGCACCCAAACGCTTCAGAAGGGAGGCCAGTTGCTCCTCACACTGGACAACCTGTGGCAAAAGAGGGATTCCCTGTGGGCCTAGCTGCAAGGGAAGCTGGGGTGATAGGGAGTTCCGCCCCCCCATCAGCTTTCTTAAGGGGGACAGTGTGTAGTGGGGTGGTCACCCTGCTCATGCCCTGAAGGGCTTAAAACAGCCCTGGGAGAGGGCTAAAATGGGGGGAAAGCCAGGCTGATGGGGGGAAAGTAGCCACAGGTGGGGCAATGCCCCAATCAGGCCACGGCTAGCCCTATAAGAGGGCTGAGAGCCAGAGCCAGGAGCTAAAAAAGACACTCTCTCTCTCTAGCTTCCTGAGAGAGAAGGACCTGGCTGCCTGGTAGCTGGGGAGGGTATCTGAGGTGGAGCAGTGCTGGGGAAGGGCAGAGGGAGCTGGGGAGCTCCAGTCTAGTAAAACCCCAGGTTGCAGGCCTTGAGAAAAGGCCAAAAAGGTACTAGGGCTGCAGAGGGGTCCGTGAGGGACTCGGGGGCCAGCGGCAGGCAAGAAACCGGCCAGCAGAGAACGCTCCGGGCTGGAAGAGCTAATTCACAGGACGACCAGCAGGAGGCACCACACCAGTAAGTCATCGCCCCACCACACCATCTAATGGTGATGTTTAAGGATGGGTGGCCAATTCCCATGATTTCACCTCCACTGCCCTCTTGTGGTAATTATACATTATGGCTATCATCTTCAAAGGAGTCTAGGGAGATGAAATGATTTGCTATTTGGATGTCTAACTCATTAGCCTACTTTGGAGAATTTGAGCCTAAATACTTGCCTAATTAATTGACTGTCCTGAGAGTGGAACCCTAAATCTCTGGAGCTCTTTTCATAATCTAAGCCTCAGTACCCTCATTCTTATGAACCATGCACCGTTGCTTAAGGGCTGACCCAGCACAGTGCTATTAGTAGCTTGTCACAGAGAATGAACTTCAGGGATCTTGTTCCAGTGGGAACAAGACAGCATTTAAACAGTTCTCAAGAAATCAGCTCTTAGTCTTGTAGTTTGCTAAGGAAAGGGTCTTTATTCCACTCCCACTGATAACCCTACACACCTTGAAGGGTCTCACTGCCCCTGGTAAAATGTGATGTCTTAGATGCTGGTTCCTGAGGCAGAGAGAGAGATTAGACAGACAAATCAATAAGCTAGTAGATAGAGAAAATCACAGGTCAGAATGATCTCACCATATTTATGATCCACATTAAAAAGGCAGGTGAGTTGATTCATGTTTTTATTCATTACAATCTTTTATTTTCCTTTTAATTTCAAAGGACCAAGTTCTGCCCCCCTCCCCCCTTATCTAGGGGTTGGTCTCTCTGCAGAGTCCCTTTGATTTCTGTCGGAATGCACCAGTCTGCTCAAAGAGAGTCAATAGCAGCATAGGGGTCCAGCCATCTCTCTCTCTCTCTCAATCTGTCTCTGTTTCTCGAGGCAGCACTGAGAACACTGAGATCAGCTGGTGCAGGATAACAGTAGTTTCTACTTTTGGAGTCTGTGTGTTCTGGGGTGAGTAGATTGGGGCAGGGCATTCTCTAGAGAAGACACTTAGCTTTTGGTTTCACTGTGCACAGAGCCTTTGTTACCATTCAGGCAAGGTCCATCTGTTTGCTTGTGCATTTGTCTGATTAGCTGATAATTGGAAAAAGATGTATTTTCTCTCTGTGATACATATGGGATAAACATAGATTTGACTTTGGACAGAACATTTACTTCCTTCCCATTTCCACTACAAATCAATGTCAATTCCATGAGGGCAGGAGAGATTCTCTATGTAGGAACAGCCTGATATTCAAATGTGCAGGATCCCGAGTCAAAAGTCCCATTGGGTTGAATTTTCAGAAGAGTTTAAGTGATTTAGGAACAAAACTCCTTTTAACTTACAATCAGACCCCCCTTTTAAAAATCATATCAGCATGTCTAGAGGGTGTTTCTCGGCACATTAATTTATTATGATCATTATTACTGTCCCTTAGTATTACATAAGGGGGATTTTTTTAAACAAATTGCTTTCATAATAGACAAGATCTTTATGCATAAAAAGGGGAATGTTATTGTATAAAATTTATCCCCATGAGTCACCAATGAATCCTGCCCTGCACCGACTCCGTAGGTTTGGGTAGTCAGGAGTTTTAACCCTAACCCTAACCCTCTGCACAATTCCTACATTTTAGATGCTCAAACTGCTCTTTCTTTCCTTAACGTTCTCTCAGTGTCTGAGAGTGTGTCTGCTAGAAGTCACTGACCATGATGTCTTGCACTCGTCATGTGTTCTTCAGCTGCTTAATCATACCCTTAGGGATCACTCTAAGTTTTCCAATAATCGCTGGGATCATCTGTGTTCTATTTTTCCATAATCTATCTGCTTTGTGGAAGTGTTCTTCATACTTTGCTATCTTGTCTTCTTGTTTATTTTTTATGACACTGTCTGCTGGTATGGTGCTATCTATTAACATTTGGCCTGTTTTTCTGCACTGCTCAGTCTGTTACAATTGCCAGATCCCATAAAATCTTAGCCCCTTCATTCTCTAGAGCAGGGGTCAGCAACCTTTCAGAAGTGTTGTGCCAAGTCTTCATTTATTCACTCTAATTTAAGGTTTTGCATGCCAGTAATACATTTTTACAAGGTCTCTCTCTCTAAGTCTATAAACTATTGTTGTATGTAAATAAATTAACGGAGATATCCTCTCTCCTAGAACTGGAAGGTCATTAAGTCCAGCCCCCTACCTTCACTAGCAGGACCAAGTACTGATTTTGCCCCAGATCCTTAATTGGCCCTCTCAAGGATTGAACTCACAACCCTGGGTTTAGCAAACCAATGCTCAAACCACTGAGCTATCCCTCCCAAGTTTTTAAAAAAAGTTTAAAAAGCTTCATTTAAAATTAAATTAAAATGCAGGTTTTATCAGTTTAGTGCAGTGGTTCTTAATCTGGGGTGCACACACCTCCTGGGGCAGGGCTGGTGCAAGGATATTTTGCTCCCTAGGCAAAACTTCCACCTTGTGCCCCCCCCTTGCACAACGGTTCATTGAGGGGCAAATCCCAATGAGCCTTTATAGACCCCAGGGATAAGCCTGCTCAGGGGCCAGCCATGCCCAGGGGCTGCTCCCCAGACCAGGTTCCCCCCTTCCCGCCTCCTGAACTCCCCTGGAGGGTGCACAGCCCCCCCACGAGCCCTCCCCACCCCACTCCTGTGGCCCCTGCCCTGAGTCCACTCACTGGTTTGCCAGGCTTGGACAGCTGCAGCAGTTCAGTAGGGAGGAGCCACCTTCCGGAGGCATGGGAGAGCCAGAGCGTCTTGCTTGCGGCAGCAGCAAGCCCCAGCCATGGAGGAGCCGGTGAGGTGCAGGGGGGGAGGAGCCGGTGAGGTGCAGGGGGGCAGCAGCCCTGCAAAGGTGGCGGCGTCACTAGCGGGGAGCCATCACCCCCCCGGTCTTCCTGCACAGGCTGTGCCCCGGTCCCCCCCTGGGGGCTCCTGCAGGCTCCAGTTGCTGTATGCGGGCGCCAGCCTCCATGTGCGCCCCCGGCTTCCCCCTTGCCTAGGGTTACCATATTTCAACAATCAAAAAAGAGGAGAGATCCCTGACCTAGCCCCTCTCCCATCCACTCCCTTCCATTTCCCACTCTGACTGCCCCGTCAGAACCCGCAAACCCCCCCCCCGCTCCTTGTCCCCTGACTGCCCCCTCCTGGGACCCCTGCCCCTAACTGCCCCCAGAACCCACCCCCTACCTAAGCCTCCCTGTTCCTTGTCCCCTGACTGCCCCCTCCTGAGACCCCACCCACCCTAACTGCCCCCCTAGGACCCTACACCCTACCTGTCCCCTGACTGCCCCAACCCTTATCCACACCCCCACCCCCAGACAGACCCCCAGGACTCCCACGCCCCATCCAACCACTCCCCACCCCCTGACAGGACCCCCAGAACTCCCGACCCATCCAACCCTCCCCTTCTCCCTGACTGCCCCCCGGGATTCCCCTTACCATTCCCATGCTGGTCAGACGCTGGCTCCACGTGGAGGCAAAACACGCTGCCGGGCTGCCGCGCTCACAGCCCCTCCCCTGCAAAGTGCTGAGGCAGCGGGGGTGGGGAGCTCCAGGAGGGGCAGCAGGGGTGGCGGCTCACACTCCCGGGAGCCGCAGAACTTGAGCGCGGTGAGGGGGGAACTGGGGGGGGGCGCGCCTGCCCGGGCTGCAGCCTGGTGCCCCCCTCAGGGGGCTCCTGCAGTGGATGCATGCAGACGGTGGTCCCCGTGCACCCCCCATCTTCTCCCTTGCCGCACTCAGGCTCTGCGGCTCCCGGGAGTGTGAGTCGTCACCGCCGCCCATCCCGCCGCAGGCTCAGGGCCCTGCTCACCAGTGGCTCACACTCCTGGGAGCCGCAGAACCCGAGCACAGTGAGGGAGGAGCCAGGGGGGTCATACCTGCTGTCGATCTGGGGTCCCAGCTGCTGGCCCCGTCCAGCCTCCTGCCAGCCTGGGGTTCCAGTCACTCAGCCGGCAGCTTGCTGAGCGGAGCCGGTGGCCAGGACCCCAGCTGGCAGCCTTGTGCCAGGCAAAATTGGCTTGCGTGCCACCTTTGGCATGCGTGCCATAGGTTGCCGACCCCTGCTCTAGAGAGCTTCTGGTTTGGTGGTTGTAATAACACGCAATTCGTTTAAATATGTACTTCCACAGAGACTCCAGTGCAGGAACTTGGTGGCCTCATGTGTCTGTTCTCCCCCAGCCAGGCTCAGCAGGTGCTCCACAGTCTCTTCTTTTTCAGAACACATTAGGCCGTTCAGGGAGCAGTTTTGTTGGTTGATCTTACTTTTATGTAAATAACTCTTAAGGACTCCTCTTGTGCACTCATATTGAGGCTCTCTGTCACTTTTTTTCTGATATCCTTCTAGAAGCTATTAGTTTATGCATCTTCTATCCCTAATGGGTTTGATCTCTCTCCACCACTGTCCATGAACTCATTTCTGTGTAAAACTTTGGAGTCTTTCTGTGAGGATTTCCTTTCTACTATCTTTCATGATTTCTTGGGTTGGGATGCACTCTCTGTCATTGCTATTAATCACCAACAAATGATCATTTTGTCTCTCATTTTTAATATGTTTTGATGTTGTATTCTTTATTATCAACTTATCATCCACAGATAGCAGACCTTTTCCTCTATCACACTGTAGGACATCCTGTCCGTGTCTTGATTGTTATTCAAAACTTGTTGCATCACTAGCAGCTGTCTTGTTTGGATGTCAAATTTTTACTTATCCCCTTGATTCCACTTGATCACCCTGGCAGCGTGCCACACTACTGTTGATCCTGTGTCATTGGTTCTACCAAAATGTTTGCATGTGGGTCAACATGACTAATCTCCCTTTTCAGGCTTTCTGTCTCCATTTGTGTAAATGACTCCTCATTGCTATTAAGCTCTCAGTTGTCCAGTGAGTCTATGCTCAGTCCTTTCTTTCTCGGTGTTGTCGTTTCTCTCCTTCAAGTCTTAGAGCATTCATGTCCTCCAGCCTCTTCTGGTTTTGCCAAAATCCAACTTTAGATCACTTCTTGGTTTGCACTATGAGTCCTTTTCACTCTTTGGCTGGAAATTATGATGATAAGCGAGGCCCGCATCAGACTGTCCCTTAGTCCCAGCTGGGCGGAGATTCTGTAAATACCTGTGGGACCCAATTCTGCGATTTAGGTGCTTAAAGTGGCAGTTAGGGGCTTAAGTCCCATTGTGTATCTGGCCCATTTTGTCTCTATAGAACACACAAATTCCAACCAGCTAATTATTTTACAGGATAGAACAGGGCTATCTTTATAATCATCCTACTGAAGAGATGATCTCTACATGCCATTTCAATTCATTTTTATGATATGAGTTAATTTTGAGTTAATTTTATTTATTTGTCTTACATGTCACACTATTGCTGAAAAAATATTAATGGAAAATCAGACCACCGTGATTTATTCTCCTGGGACTTTCCAGTGACCCACAGTTGCAGATTTTCCTCTTCTTGGTGTTTTTAGTTATTTACCTAATGACTCTGGGTGGTAACATAGTGATCATGGTGGTGATAAGAGCTGATTCTCACCTTCACACCCCTATTTACTTCTTACCCTTCCATTTATCCTCGGTCACGGTGCCTAATGCACTGAGAAACTTCCTAGCAGCACACAAAACTATTTCTGTCAATGGCTGCATTGCTCAGATATTCTTCATCCTCCTCTTAGCTGGTGCTGAAATTCTCATTCTTTCAGCCATGGCTCATGACCGCTATGCTGCCATCTGTGACCCATTGCGTTACATAGAGAGAATGAGCACAAGGATCTGTGTTCAGTTGGTGAGTGGGGCATGGGCAATAGGCTTCTTTCATGCCCGGCTTAACACTGTTTTTACCTTCAAGTTGCATTTCTGTGGGCCCAGTCAAATCAGCCATTTCAGCTGTGAGCTCCCTCCTCTGTTACAACTGTCCTGCACTGACACCCTCACCAATCAAGTAGTACTTTTTACTTCTGTTGTGATATTAGGATCAAGTGCCTTCCTCCTCACCCTGCTCTCCTACATTCAAATCATCTCCAGTCTCTCTGTGGCAAGAAGTTCCACTATCTAATTATGTGTCTTCTTTATGCCATCAGCACATGCATGGAACACCCTCCCAATAGTGGTTGACAAAACCATCACCCTCCCTTATGAAAATCCTACAGGAAGAAAGGGAGGAGGTCTCCACTAAGTGGGCTTTTTCATTTCCCTATTATGTTTTTGTGAATCTCTTCTTCTCTATAGACATGATACTTCATGCACTTGAATGTTTAGACTAAATGGACATACCCCTACAGCCTGTGTGCATTCAGAAATCCAACTGAGGCTTAGAAGACTTCCACTTATAGACCAATTGCAAGATGGAATCTAATCAACATTATGCATGACCCCCATACTGAAGACAGATTCACATTCGTGCTAGGAGTCCATACTCACACTTAATTTCAATAAAATTATTCATGTGTACAACATATTCACAGCTGTAAAGTTCTTGCTGGATTGGGCATTATATGTTTATTTATATGAGCATTTGTATTTTCACTAAACTTACCACACAGAAAAGTGAGATCTGCAAGATGTTAATTAGGCCTGCACTTTCATAGGGCTCTGAATTCTGGGCACTGAGAAAGAGACCAGAGCAGATCTTGAATACAAGGGAAATGTAAGCTGGGCTGTTTGAGAAAGCAGCCACAACTGTAGCTGGCTTAATAAGGGCCCCGCTGGCCCTTATAAGAGGGCAGTGTGCCAGGAGCAAGCAGGCTCCCTCTAGCTGAGGAGGGAGATGGACCTAGCTGCCTGAGTGCTAAAAGGTACTGGAGTGAAGCAGGGCAGGGGAAAGGCCAGAGGAGCTGGGGAGCTCTGGGCCAGCAACTCTCTAGGCTGCAGGGCCTTGTACAAGACCCCTAGAGGTACTGGGTTGTAGGGAAAGGCAGCAGGTCAAAAAAACCCTTACCTATGATGAGTGGCTTTTACACTGCAGTCTACCCCAGTGAGCGGGGGCTAGATGGTGACTGGCCATAGCCCACGACTGAGGGAAGGTGGGGATACAGGGTTGGGGGTTCCCCTGGGTGGGAGACCCTGAGACTGTGGGGGTATTGCCAGGGGGAAGCACCCTAAAGACAAGGGGCACCAGGTCCTGGAAGGGTCCAGCAGCAGTGGAACACTGACCTGCAGAGGGTGCTCTGGAGGCTGGAAATGCTAATTCCCTGAGACAACCAGCAGGAGGCGCCGCAGGAGTGAGTCCCGCACTGCTATAGATTCCTAAATCCTTTCGGCTCTTTTGATAATCCAAGTATCATTGCTCTCATTCTTACACATAGTAGAGCGGAGCTTAAGGGTTGAACCAGCACAGTGTTACTGGTAGCTTGTTACAGAGAGTGAACTTCGGGGATCTTGTCCCGGGGGAACAAGCCAACTGTTTTAAACAGATCTCAAGAATCAGATCTCAGTCTTGGAGTCAGCTAAGGAATGGCTCTTTGCTCAATTCCTACTACACATCTTGAGGAGTTTCACTGCTCTGGATAAAGAATATTGGATCTCCTTAGATGCTGTATTCCAAAGGTAGGTAGAGAGATTAGGTTGACAAATTAATAAGTATGTAGATAAACAGACTAAGAAAACAGAAAGACAAAACAACAGGTCAGAATGATCTCATCATATTTAAGATCCATATTTAAAAGTCAGGTGAATTGATCCAAATTTTTATTCCTTTTAATATATATTTTATCCTTTCCATTTCAAGGGACCAGATTCTGCCCCCCCCCGCCCTTATCTAGGGGTGGGTCTCTCTATAACGCCCCATTGACTTCTGCCAGGATGCAGCAGTCTGCTCACACAGAGTCAGTCGCAGCATAGGGGCCATGAGTAGCAGCCCACCTACTACTTGAATCAAACAGCTCGCACTCTCACTATTTCTCAAGGCAGGACTGAGACAACTGAGATCAGTTGGTGAATGTTAGCAGTAATTTCTATTTTTGGAGTGTGTGTGTGTGTGGGGGGGAGGCTTGGTATAGGTTAGGAGTAGGACATTCTCTGGAGAAGACACCTAGTTTTAATAAGAATGTAAAAATGGCCCTACTTGTTCAGACCAAATATCCATCTAGCCCAGTATCCTGTCTTCCAATAGTGGCTGGTGACAGATGCTTCAGAGGAAGTCAACAGAACATGGCAATTTATCGAGTGATCCATCCCCTGTTGTCCAGTCCCAGCTTCTAGCAGTCAGTGGTTTAGGGACACTCAGAGAATGGGTTACATCCCTGATCAACTTGGCTAATAGAAAATTGATGGACATATCCTCCATGAACTCATCTAATTCTTTTTTTTTTTTTACCAAGTTATACTTTTGGCCTTCGCAATATCCTTTGGCAATAAGTTCCACAGGTTGACTGTTTATTGTCTGAAGAAGTACTTCATGATTTTATAGACCTCTATCACATCCTCATTCAGTCACCTTTTCCCAAACCAAACATATTTTTAATCTCTCCTCATATGGAAGCTGTTCCATACCCATAATTTTTGTTGTTTTCCTTCTCTACTTTTTGCAATTTTAATATATTGTTTTTTGAGACGGGATAGCCACAACTGCACAGAGTATTCAAGGTGTAGATGTGCCATGGATTTACATAGTGGCATTCTGATACTATCGGTCTTATTATCTATCCCATTCTTAATGGTTCCTAACATTGTTAGCTTTTTTGATTTCCACGGCACCTTGAGACGATGTTTTCAGAGAACTATACATGATGACTCCACAATCTCTTTCAATCTCTTTCCTAAGGGGTAACATATAATTTAGACCACATCATTTTTATGTATAGATGAAATCATATTTTCCAATATGCATTATATTGCATCAATTAACATTGAATTTCATCTGCCATTTGTCACCCAGTTACCCAGTTTTTTGAGATCCCTTTGTAATTCTTCTCAGTCTGCTTTGGGCTTAACTATCTTGAATAATTTTGTACTATCTGCAAAAATTTTGTATCATTTACAGCTTTTTCCATATCATTTACGACTATGTTGAGGAGCAGTGGTCCCAGTACAGATCCTTGGGATATCCTGCTATTTACTTCTCTCACTGTGAAATTTCCCTTTGCACACAATCTGCCTGTGTTGAAATTCAGATTCTAGTATAAGGTTCCTTCTTTGCTTAGGTATTTGTCTCATGAGTTGATAATGAAAGAGAGGTTATTTTTTCTCGGTATTGTTGTTTCTCTCCTTCAAGTCTTGGAGCATTCATGGACTCCAGCCTCTCTCTTCTGGTTTTGCCAAAATCCAACCTTAGTTCACTTCTTGGTTTGCACTATGAGTCCTTTTCACTGTTTGGCTGAAAATTATCTCTGGTTTTCTTGAATTGTTTGGACCGTTGCATGATATCAACCTGGGGTTACCCACTTCCACACACACACCTTGGCAGAGGAGGAGCCTGTCATACAGCTAATCTCTTCTGAGGGTCTCTTTATGGCAGTTGTAATATTTATCAATTTGCCTGTATTCTCTGTATTTCATTGGGTTGTCAGCCTATGACTAAACCAGTATTTCTAGGTCTCAGATGTTTGTTATTATTTTATTGTTATAGAAATCCTTGATATTTTAATCCAATAAGATACTATAGATATTAAATACTCTACAAGAGCGGTTTTCAACTTGTGGTCCACAGACCCCTGGGGGTCCGTAGACCAGGCCAAGATTTCCAAAGGGGTCCACACCTGCATTTGAAATTTTTTCGGGGTCTGCAAATGAAAAAAGTTAGAAAGCACTGGCCTACAAAAATTACAAAATGTAATAGAAAAAGGTACTTCTTATAGAATTGGCCAAATTTCCCTTTGCACACAATCTGCCTATGTTCACATTAAGAATCTAGTACAAGGTCCACCTCTATGCTTAGGTATTTGTCTCATGTGTTGATAATGAAAGAGAGGTTATTTTTTCTCTAAGATCATATGGGGGCGAATATAGATTGGACATTTGGGAGAACATTGGCTTCATTCCCATTCCCAGTGAAAACTGATGTCAAAATAACTACTGACTTCCATGGGGGCAGGATACATTCTCTGCTATATGTAAAGCCTGATATTCAGATGTGCAGAACAATGAATCAAAAGTCCCATTGAGTCACAGTTTAAGTGACTTAGGAACAAAAGTCCCATTAATTTTCTATCAGGTCTCTCCTTTCAAAATTATGTCACTGTGCCAAGGGGATGTTTGAAGGTCAAATTCATTTCTTCTTCTTCAAAAATTCTAATGATTTTAATAGATAAGAATCCAATTATATGCTACAGATACTAAATAGTGTTTTCAACAAAATAATCTAGAACAAGTGACAGAAAGTAGTAGAGAAGGAGATTTTTTTATACATTTGTTCACATGCCCAGCTATTGTAAATTGGCCATAGTTTCATTGGAGTGAATCTGCCAGTTCCCATGCAGGTGCACCGCAGTTGTAGCTCTGTTGAAGTCATAAGGCCGGATCAAAGAAACATTGAGAGAGAGAGAGACAAAGAGACAGAGAGCCTGGTGGTTAGGGACCTATCCCTGATGCAAAAGACCAAGTACCCAGTAACCCTGCTGTGCTTCCTCTCTAATATTTGAGCTAGAATGGATCAGCTTCAAGAGGAGAGATTTAGGGAGCCCCCACATCAGCCTGTCTGCTAGTCCCAGCTGAACAGGGCTTTTGTGAACACTAGTGGGGCCAGATTCCGCAATTTAGGCAGCTAAACTGGCAGTTAGGTGCCCAAGTCCTTTTGTATATCCAGCCCATTTTGTCTATTAAAAACATACAAATTCCATCCAGCTTCTCTGTATCTCTCACTGAATTTAGTATATTTAAAATACAAATTGTACAGCCTGGAATAGGCCTCTCTTTACATTCATGCTACAGATCAGATTAACTTCACATGCTGTTTCTATTTACATTTATTATAAGTGTTAATTTCATTTGTTTTCTCTCGTCTTCCAGATCACAGTTTTCCTGAATAAATGCCAATGAAAAATCAAACCACAGTGACTAAATTTATTCTCCTGGGACTTTCCAGTGACCCACAGATGCAGATTTTCCTCTTCTCAGTGTTTTTAGTTATTTACCTAATCACTCTCGGTGGTAACATAGTGATCATTGTGGTGATAAGAGCTGATTCTCACCTTCACACCCCTATGTACTTCTTCCTCTTCCATTTATCCTTTGTTGATATCTGCTATTCCTCAGTCATGGTGCCTAACGCGCTGAGGAACTTCTTAGCAGTGCACAAAACTATTTCTGTCAATGGCTGCATTGCTCAGATGTTCTTCATCCTCCTCTCAAGTGGTGCTGAAATTCTCATTCTCTCAGCCATGGCTTATGACTGCTACGTTGCCATCTGTGACTCATTGGGTTACATGGAGAGAATAAGCAAAGGGATCTATGTTCAGCTGGTGGGTGGTGCATGGACAATAAGTTTAGTCCATGTCCTGCTTAACACTGTTTTTACCTTCAAGTTGCATTTCTGTGGGCCCAATCAAATCAGCCATTTCAGCTGTGGGCTCCCTGCTCTGTTACAGTTGTCCTGCACTGACACCCTCACCAATCAAGTGGTGCTTCTTACTTCTGTTCTGATATTTGGATCAAGCTCCTGCCTCCTCATCCTGATCTCCTACATTCACATCATCTCCACCATCCTGAGGATACGCTCTGTGGAGGGCAGGCGTAAAGCGTTCTCCACTTGCAGCTCCCAACTGATTGTGGTTGGCTTATTTTACCTGACAGGTTTTCTCCAGTATACAAAATCCAGTTCAGTCACCTCTGTGGTGCTGGAAAAAATATTCTCCATTCAGTACAGCGTCTTGACCCCCATGTTAAACCCTATTATCTACAGCTTGAAAAACAAGGAAGTGAAAACAACTCTAGGGCAAATGTTGGGGAAATTGAAGTTTCTCAAGTAATGTCGATGATATTAAATAAATTACTAATGTTTACATTAGAGCATAGAACTTTGGATAACTTGTGATTGGGAAATTCTGAGCTCAAGTAACTGATGGACCCATTGGGACAAAACCTCGGTTGGTCTAAATGAGTGTGTCTCCATTGAAGTCAGCGGGCTTGATTACTAGTTGTATAAGAGTCAGTGGAACATGGGGGACTGGATCTTGGGTCTCCTAAATCCAGAGTTGAGAGTTCTGAGCACTAGGCTTTAGAATCATTCACACATTTTTCTCTTTCCTCTGTTTCCATATCTCTTTAATCTGGACCGCTGATGTCAGGGGAGCTATGGCCAATTTATACCAGCTAAGGATCGGGCCAATTGTATAAAAATAATCTCTTCATCTATTAATTTCTGTTCATTCTTTTTGAGTAATTTGCTGAAACACTATTTAATATAATTTATCTTATTCTAACCTATTAAAATCTCAAGGATTTGTCAATAATAATAATTAATAAGGATAATATAATAATCATTGGAGCCAATGGGTTTACTCCCCAGCGGTTGTAGAGCCACAAAGGAATTTAGGCTTGAACAGGAGAGTTAGAGAGAGACCCACATAAGCGTATCCTGGTGGTTAGGGTACACACATTGGTGGGGAGAGATCCCCTCTTAAAATCCTGTTTCTTTATCAGGCCCTTGAAGCGGGGCCCTTCCACATTCCAGATGACTACCCTGACCATTGGTATAAAAGTTATATGCGGTCTCCTCCTCCTAATTCCATCTTTTCCTCCCACCCCAGCTTCATGTAAAAAACCCTTAGGTGGGATTACCGGGTTCCCAGCTGAGAATCAAAAGCAGAAGGAGGTGTTATGCAGATAGAAGAAGAGGACATGGGGACTGAACTGACAGTGGCACAGTTTAAAACACACCCCTTGCCTCGACATCTCCCATTGACTAGGGAACCACCTATCATCGTGTTCGAACATAAGAACAAATGAAAGACCATCCCAGGTCAGACCAATGGTCCACCTAGTCCAGTATCATGTTTCTGCCAGTGGCCAGTGCCAGATTCTTCAGAGGGAATGAACAGAATAGACAATTATTGAGTAATACATCCCCTGTCGCCCATTCCCAGCTTCTGTCAGTCAGAGGTTTAGGGACACCCAGAACATGGGGTTGCCTCTCTGGCCTGGACTAATAGCTATTGATGGACCGATCCTCCAAGAATGTATCTAATTCTTTTTTAAAACTGTCTCCAGCTAACAAGAAAGGGAACAAAGGATGTTGTCAATATGAAAATGAGAGCCTGATTTAATATTTTACATTTCAAATGCTTTTTTCCTTCTTGTCTTTAATAAAAAGTTATAAAAAATAATTAATGATGTGTTTGCCAAGGTACTAAGCAGACTGAGGTCTCTGCAAAACGAACTCTGAACCTTGTTTACAACTGTTTAATGTGGGGGCAGTTATTGGGTTATGTGGCTTAATCCCTAAAACATGTTGTTTAATATCCCTTCAAAATATGTTGTCATAATTTAATTATAATAAACCTAATATTTTTCTTATCCAAACCTTATCTGAATATTGCTACATTTCTGGTCTTCAAAGTCTCTCTGTGGCAAGAAGTTCCACTGTCTAATTATGTGTCTTCTTCATGCCATCAGCACATGCATAGAACACCCTCCCAACAGTGGTGACAAAACCATCATCTTCACCTTATGAAAATCCTACAGGAAGAAAGGGAGGAGGTCTCCACTGAGTGGGCTTCTTCATTTCTCTATTTTGTTTTTATGAATCTCTTCTTCTCTATAGACATGATATTTTAATGTTTAGACTAAATGGACATACCCTTACAGCCTGACTGCATTCAGAACTCCAACTGAGGCCTCCAAGACTTTCACTTATAGACCACCTGCAGGACGGAATCTAATCAATATTATGCATGATCCCGATCCTGCAGACAGATTCACACTTGTGCTAGTAGTCCGTACTCACAAGTAATTTCAATAAACTTATTCATGTGTACAACATATTCACAGAAGTAAAGTTTTTGCTGGATTGGGCATTATATTCCTATTTATATGAGCATTTGTATTTTCACTAAACCTACCAAATTGTTAATTAGGCTTGCACTTTCATAGGGCTCTGAATTCTGGGCACTGAGGAAAGGACTGAAGCAGATCTTGAATACAGTGGAAATGAATATGTAAACATGGATACTTGGAGTTCCGTGGATGGACCATGTTTGGAACTAATGAGGTAGGGGAAATGTGTAAGTGATACCAGTTACAGAAAAGCTGAAGGAATTGAGGCATAGATGGTTTGGCCATGTGAAATGAAAATCAGAAGAATATATAAGAAACAGGGAGTTAAACTTAGAAGTGGAGGGAAAGAGAAGGGTTGGCAGACCCAGAACTAGAGGGATGGATGTCATATTAAAGGATATGATTAGCTGCACAGTTTCCAAGGAATGGCATTCAAGACAGACTGGAATGGATAAGAAGGATGTGAAGAACCACCCCCATATAGATGGGAGTAAGGCAAGAAGAAGATTTGAGTTAACTAAGTGCAGCAAGAGGTTCAGACACTATATTGCAAGAATGCAAGAATTGCAAGAATGCAATATAGAGTGCAAGAGTGCAAAACACTATATTGCAGATATGACAAGATCCTGTAACCTCCTTAACAAACCTTATTGAATTAAGTTTCACATTCTTGGACTTCATTGTATTAAAAATGCAACTGTTTATGTACTTCTGTAGGATTGCATGGCGCTTCTTTAGGAGGAAGACATGAATAGTGCAATTGCTGGGAGATATTGGGGACTTCAAGGGACTTTTTGGGATAATATGTGTGAAGTGGATTTTCAAGGAAACTGTTTGGGGGTGAGGATTATGCAAATGACCCACCTAAAATGCATTATTTTGAAGCTACGCTTTGAGCGGTTACCCATTGTCTGTCTGATTACCTACTCAAGGTCTCTTTAAAGAGCCTAACTGGAGAAATTAATTAACAAAGGCAGGAGATGTTCTTGGTCTAAGCTGAGATATGATGAACTTGAAACCACAGGAAAAAACGTGGGTAGGGGTTAAAGGACAGCTCCTGTCAGAGCCTTGCACACATATTTAAGCTAGATCTCCTGCCATGTATATCAGCATAGCTCCATTGGAACCAATGGGTGCGATCCCGAGCTGTGGCTAGATTCATGAAGGGACTTTGACTTGAACAGGAGAGATTGAGAGAGAACCACATCAACATATCCCATATCCCAGTGGTTAGGTCACACATAGCGGAGGGGGCAAATCACCATTTAAATCTCTTCTTCTCATCAGGTCCTTGAACCAGGGGTCTCCTCCATATTAGGTGAGTAACAGAACCACTGAGCTAATATTAAGGAGGGACTTCTTCCTCCTAATTTCTTCTCAGTCTTCTCTGTGGCACCATACCCGGGCTTATTGCAAAATACACCTTACTTGGGGTTAGAGGGTTCCCAGATGGAAATCTCAAGCAGAAAAAGTGTTTCCCTCCAGGGGATTAAGGCAATCCATACCTTGAAAGGTTGGGGTGGTTAGGGCACACCCATCTCCTCAGCATCTCCCATTGGCTTATTTAGGACATGACCTATCTCTCCACTTCCATTGAAGAAGCAGCCAGGGTTCCAAACTCTGGCTTTGTTAATCCCTGTGATTTTCTAGGCACTTTGGTAGGGCTCTGAATACTGGGTACTGAGCAAGAGACAGGAGTAGATCTTGAAGACAGTGGAAACAAAACCATTAAGATAGGTGTTTGGAGTTACAAGGATTGACCATGTTTGCAATGAACAAAGTAGGGGAAGTGTGAAGGTGGTACCAGTTATAGAAAAGCTGAGAGAGTCCAGGCTTAGAGGGTTTGGCCATGTGAAAAGAAGATCAGATTACAGGGTGTCACATGTAGAAGGGGAGGGTAAGAATAGGGTAGGTAGACCCAGAACTAGATGGATGGATGTCATAGTAAAGGATTTGATTAGTTGCAGAGTTTCCGAGGAATAGCTGTCAAGACAGACTGGAATGGATTACAAAGACATGAAGAGTCAATCCCATATAGATGGGAGTAAGGCTAGAAGAAGGATTGAGTCCGGTAAGTGCAGTAAAAGGTTGAGACACTATATTTCAAGATTGTCACCGTGACAGATATGAAAGTGTCCTGTAACATCCTGCACAAACCCTAATGAATTTCCTTAAACCTTATTGAATTAAGGTAAATATCTCTGGAGTTTGCTGTATTAAAAATGCAAAGCATTATGGAGCTTTTTTAGGAGGAAGTTCTGATTAGTGCAATCTCTGGGAGACATTAGGAACTTCAAAGGACATTTGGGGACAAGACATGTGAAGCGGATTTTCAAGGAAATTCTTGGGGGTGAGGAAGGGAATGCGACTGACTCCTCTGGAATCCCTCATTCTGAACCTGCACTTAGAGCAGAGACCTATTGTCTGGCTGATTATGTTTTCAAGGTCTCTTCAAAGAGCCAAAGTGGATAAATGAGTCACTCACAGAGTCAGGAGTGTTCTTGTTTTGAGCTGAGTATGTGATGAAGTTGAAACAACAGGAAAACTCCTGGGTGGGGATTGAAGGAGAGCTTCTGCCAGAGCCCAGGCTGCAGTTGGGGTGATGACTGGTAAGCTTATTAGCATATGTTTAGCATATTTTAATATGTTTTCTCTGTAGTGGCTTTACCTTATGAATAAAACATGCAGGTTTACCTCCCATGAGGTGCTGGCTGACTTCATGTCCACAAGACATGGAGTATCCGTTTCATAGAGGATGTTCTACCCATTGCACAGTGACCTGAAGAAAAATTCTGTGTATCTCAAAAGCTTGTCTCTTTCACCAACAGAAGTGGCCCAATAAAAGATATTAGCTCATCTATCTTGTTACTCAGATAGATAGATAGATTGATAGATAGATTAGATAGATGCTGATGGAAGGATAAATGACACACACAGAGGAACAAAGAGAAATAATGCTGATAGTGTACTGTGACATAATAATATACAATTGAAAATGTTGTATTGCAATCACATGAGGAAATGTTCAGAAATGTACGGGACAGTTTCTGATCTCTTCAAAACGGCATAGACACATGTTGCTGGATTTCATTAATCCGCCAAATATTAGGGGTGAATGTTGGCCTTGAGTCATTGGTGAACTCATCCTGATTTCTCTGAATGCTTTGACAAATAATTTGATTGGGAAATTTCTTTTGCCCAGGGGTTGCTCATGACCCACTGATGCTGCATGCAGATGGCAACCACATTGAATGGGTGAATAGGTTTTTCTATCTGGGTACTTGTTTGGCGGCACGAGTTTCTATATCTGAAGAAGTCACACATCTGATGGGTCTTGTGTCAATGACATTTCAGCACCTTCAAAGCCCTCTGTTTTGGAGGCAGAATGTCTATGCGACAACTAAGAGACAAGTATTCAATATGCTAGTGATGACAACTCTGTTATACGGAGCAGAAACATATTAATTAAAAACAGCTGAGGAGAGGAAATTAAACAGTTTTCAGTTTCAAAAGTTATGACATATCCTTGACATCCATTGATTTGATTTTTTCACAAACAGGGAGATACTTAAATGATCCCAGCAAGTTGCAGTCTTGCATTAATTGAGAATAAGATGACTGCAATGGATCCATTATGCACAATGTTCAGGAGACCATATGCTTTTACAGAAGGTTTATAGAGCTGAGGTAGAAGGAAGGAGAGCACCAGTGCAACCATGAATGAGATTGAAAGATGCAATTTTGTGGGATTTAAGAAACCTAAGTCATCCCATCCTGACTTTTGTGAAAGGAAGACGACTTGGAATGGATCATTCAAGATGGAAACCCACTCTACCTGCCACCATGGCTGCATTAGAGCCATGTGTTTCTGCTGCTGCTTATATGCTGCTGACTTTACAAAGCAAACTACCTTCAGAGACACTGAGAAAGCCCTGTCCCAAAATACCTTATAGACCAAGATGTTAGTGCTGTGGAGAGTTGTGAAGACTGCTCAGTGCTGCTGTTCTTGGAGCTCTGATATCAGCTGCACGAGCAGGAAATGCAGCTTACTGATTCAGCAGACCTCGATGTTATTCCTAAAGAAAGACCACAGGTTCCATTTGGTGTCTAAGGCACTCAGCCAGGTTTATTGTCAGCAAAGCACGGTAATAGTGCCCTGTCTTATGGGTCACAGGGACACTAACACATGTATTTCTGTGACAAGATGTCCCCTTGACTGATACAAAGATGCTCCTCTTTGGACTTCCCCTTTTATACTCCAATACAAAATTTACGTATTACACTGCAGATGCTGTTAGTTACCACCCTTATCCTCATACCTGCTAGTTAGAACAAAACATCCTCACCCATTATCCTATGATCCCAATCTTATCTTATGAGGGGTCAGTGCGCCCTTATACCATCTCTTAAGAATGTATTTACATAGCTACTTGAGAGATCTGTGTGTGTTTGTACCGTGCTCTCTGGTCAGCAATATGCTTACCTGGTGCATTGTTATTCTGTCAAAGACAGGCCTACTCTGTTTCCCCGCCTTTTTTTAATAAAGTTACTTATGCTTAGGTTTCCAGCAAGACCTATGGCACAGAGATTAAAGCACTTTCCTGAGAGATAAGAGACCTAACTTCAAATCTCTGCTCTACATCAGACCGAGAAGGAATTGTATGAGGATCTCCCATGACCCCAGTGAGTTCCCTCACCACTAGGTTAAAGGTATTAGGGAGGCACTACGATGCCCTGTGCTGCTTTGTGACTTTAAGTGTTTGCTTGTCTGTTTTGCCCTGGATGAAACATTTTTTTTTTATTCACAAATAGTATAGGGTCAACCAAACTGCATTTTTCAGTGAATAAACTACTTGTCTGAAAAATTTTACCACCTGTATTCAGAAAAGCTCCTCCTTTGTCTCATCTCCTGTTCTTTCCTGCCATCTTATTCAGTCTATTTGCTCCTTTCTCATCCCTTAATTTGTGTATCCAGCCACTGGTGATTTTTAAAGGATGGCTGGTCATTCCCCATTCTTTCTCCTCTGCTGCACTTGTGGTAATTATACATTAAGACTAGGACCTTCAAAGGAGTCTAAGGTAGAGGGAATGTGCTGCTGTTTGCGCATCTAACTCCTTCAGCTGCTTTGAGAATCTGAGCCTAAATACATGCCTTTTTAATTGACTGTCACTGAGATTGGGTACCTAAATCACTCGGATGCATATGATAACCCAAGCCTCAATGCTCTCATTCTTAGGTACCATAGATCATTGCTCAAGGGCTGACCCAGCACAATGTAACTAGGAGCTTGTTACAGAGAGTGAACTTCAGGGGTTGTCCCGGGGGAACAAGACAGCATTTAAACAACTCTCAAGAATCAGCTCCTAGTCTTGGAGTCAGCTAAGGAAAAGCTCTTTGCTTCACTCCCACTGATAACCCTACACACCTTGAGGGGTTTCACTGCTCTGGGTAAAGAATATTGGATCTCTTTGGATGCTGTATTCCAGAGACAGATAGACTAGATAGACAAATCAATAATGAGGTAGATAGACTAAGAAAAGAGAAAATCACAGGTCAGAATGATCTAACCATATTTATGATCTGCGCTTAAAAGGCAGGTGAGTTGATTCGTATTTTTATTCCTTTTTATTTTTTGTATCCTTTTCATTTCAAAGAACCAGATTCTGCCCCTCTTATCTAGGAGTAGGTCTCTGCAGTGTCCCATTGACTTCTACCTGGCTGCAGCAGTCTGCTCACACAGACTCAGTTACAGCACAGGGGCCATGGCTGGCAAAACTGATTTACTTGAATCAGTACTGATTTACTCTTTTTATCTCTTTCTCAAGGCAGCGCTGAGAGCAGGGTGTGCGTGTGTGTGTGTGTGTGCGTGAGAGAGAGAGGGGAAGGGATTCTCTGGAAAATGCCCTTGGAATTGAATTTCCCTGTGCACAGAATCTGCCTGTGTTGACATTAATGTTCTAGTACAAGGTCCATCTCTTTGCTTAGGCAATTGTCTCATGAGCTGATAATGGAAGAAAAGTTTATTTTTTTCTCTAGAGGTGTATTGGGACAAATAATTTTGACATTGGACAGAACATTGATTTTATTCCCTTTTCTATTAATAACTGATGTCATTCACTTCCAGAAGGGCAGGTAGATTTCTCTACTGTATGTACAGACTGATATTCAGACATGTAGACAACAGAGTCAAAAATCCCACTGAGTCAGAGTTTAAGTGACTTAGGAGGAAAAGTCCAATTAATTTTCTATCAGGCCCCTCTTTTCAAAATTATGTCACTGTGTCGAGATAATGTTTTCTGGTCACATTCATTTCTTCTTGATACAGTGTCACATGCCCTTCTCATAAACTAGAGAAATACAACCTAGATAGACCTATTATAAGGTGGGTGCATAGCTGGTTGAAAAACAGTTCCCAGAGAGTAGTTATCAGAGGTTCACAGTCATGTTGTAAGGGCATAATGAGTGGGGTCTTAAAGGGATCAATTCTGGGGCCGGTTCAATATCTTCATCAATGATTTAGATAATGCATAGACAGTACACTTATAACCTTTGCGGATGATTCCAAGCTGGGAGAGATTGCAAGTGCATTGGAGGATAGGATTATAATTCAAAATTATCTGGACAAACTGGAGAAATGGTCTGAAGTAAATAGGATGAAATTCAATAAGGACAAATGCAAAGTACTCCACTTAGGAATGAACAGTCAGTTGCACACATACAAAATGGGAAGGGACTGCCTAGGAAGGAGAACTGCGGAAAGGGATCTGGGGGTCAAAGTGGACCACAAGCTAAATATGAGTCAACAGTGTAACACTATTGCAAAACAAGCAAACATTGTTCTGGGATGTATTAGCAGGAGTGTTGTAAGCAAGACATGAGAAGTAATTATTTCGCTCTACACTGTGCTGATTAGGCCTCAACTGGAGTATCGTGTCCAGTTCTGAGTGCGACATTTCAGTAAAAATATGAACAAATTGAGAAGAACAAAAAAATGATTAAAGGTCTAGAAAACATGATCTATGAGGGAAGATTGAAAAAATTGGGTTTGTTTATTCTGGAGAAGAGAAGATTGAGAGGGGACATGATAACAGTTTTCAAGTACATGAAACGTTGTTACAAGGAGGAGGGAGAAAAATTGTTCTTCTTAACCTCTGAGGATAAGACAAGTAGCAATGGGCTTAAATTGTAGCAAGGGCGGTTTACGTTGGACATTAGGGAAAACTTCCTAACTGTCAGAGTGGTTAAGCAATGGGATAAATTGCCTATGGAGGTTTTGGAATCTCCATAATTTTTAAGAGATTTTTAAGCTCATCAGACTAAGGATAGGTCAGTGGTTTAAGCATTGGCCTGCTAAACCCAGGGTTGTGAGCTCAAACCTTGAGGGGGCCAATTAGGAATCTTGGGCAAAATCAGTATTTGGTCCTGGTAGTGAGGGTAGGGGGCTGGACTTGATGATGACCTTTCAAGGTCCCTTCCAGCTCTAGGAGATGGGATATCTCCATTCATTTTTATTTATTTAAGAGCAGGTTGGACAAACTAGATGACTTCTTGCTGTCCCTTCCGGTTCTATGATTCTATGATTATTCTTCTTGAAAAATCCTAATGATTTTAATAGGTAAGAATCCAATTATATACTACAGATATTAATTTGTGTTTCAACAAAATAGTCTAGAACAACTGTCAGATTGTAATGGAGAAGGAGATTATTTTTATAGATTTGTCCAGATGTCCAGCTATTGTATATTGGCCATAGTTTCACTGCAGCCAATCTGCCAGATCCCATGCTGTAGCTCTATTGAAGTCATAAAGCCAGATTGCAGAGCAAAAGAATAAATTCCTCTATGGCCTGGTGGCTTGAACACTCACCTTGGCTGCAGAAGACTATGTATTCTCTAATCCTGCAATGCCTCTTTAATGATTTATGCATAGAGGTACAGCTTCAAGAGGAGAGACTAAGGGAGCACCACATCAAACTATCCATTAGTCAGAGCTGAGAAGGGAATTTGTGAATACCAGTAGGACGTGAATATAGGATTTAGGCATCTATAGTGGCAGTTAGAATCCCAAATCCTTTTGTGTATGCAGCTTATTTTGCTTATTTAAAACACACAAATGCCATCTCACATCTCTCTTTCTCTTGCTCTTTAAATTTAGTCTACTTAAAACACACATTTTACGGAATGGAATAGAACTCTCTTTACATTCATCCTATGGAACAGATGATCTCCACATACTATTTCAATTTATTTTCACAATAAGTGTTAATTTCATTTTTTTTTCTGGTCTTCCAGGTCACAGATTTCCTGAATAAATGAAAATGGAAAATCAAACCACGGTGACCGAATTTATCCTCCTGGGACTTTCCAGTGACCCACAGATGCAGATTTTCCTCTTCCTTGTGTTTTTAGTTATTTACCTAATCACTCTGGGTGGTAACATAGTGATCATGGTGGTGATAAGAGCTGATTCTCACCTTCACACCCCTATGTACTCCTTCCTCTTCCATTTATCCTTTGTTGATATCTGCTATTCCTCAGTCACGGTGCCTAATATGCTGAAGAACTTCCTAGCAGAGCACAAAACTATTTCTGTCATTGGCTGCATTTCTCAGATGTTCTTCATCCTCCTCTCAGCTGCTACTGAAGCTTTCATTCTCTCAGCCATGGCTTATGACCGCTATGCTGCCATCTGTGACCCATTGCATTACATGGACACAATGAGCACAAGGATGTGTGTTCAACTGGTGAGTGGTGCATGGGCAATAGGCTTCTTCCATGCCCTGCTTAACACTGTTTTTGCCCTCAGGTTGCATTTCTGTGGGCCCAATCAAATCAGCCATTTCAGCTGTGAGCTCCCTCTTCTATTACAACTGTCCTGCACTGACACCCTCACCAATCAAGTGGTGCTTCTTACTTCTGCTGTCATACTTGGATCAAGCTCCTTTGTCTTCTCCCTGATCTCCTACATTCACATCATCTCCACCATCCTGAGGATACGTTCTGCGGAGGGCAGGCGTAAAGCCTTCTCCACCTGCAGCTCCCACTTTATTGTGGTTGGCTTATTGTACTTGACAGGTTTTCTCCAGTACACAAAACCCAGCTCAGTCTCTTCTGTAGTGCTGGATGAAATATTCTCCATCCAGTACAGTGTCTTGACCCCCATGTTAAATCCCATCATCTACAGTCTGAAAAACAAGGAGGTGAAAACAGCTCTAAGGAAAATGTTGGGGAAATTCAAATTTCTCAGGTAGTGTCGATCTTATTTAAAAAAAACCCACAAAGAACATAGAACTGTGTATAACTTGTGTTTGGGAGATTCTCTGCTCAGGTATCTGACACTTTGATTTAGACCAGCTGAGGTTTTGGCCAATGTGGCTCCAATGAACTCAGCAGGCCACATCCCCATTGGGTAGAAGAGACACTGGAGCAAAGGGGACAGGATCCTGGGTCTCCATCTGGGGTGAGTATTAGAAGCATCAGGATCTAGAGCCATTCATGCTCTCTCTCTCTTTCTCTCTCTTTGGGCCAATATCTCTTTCAATCTGACCCACTGATGTCAAAAAATGGAACTATGGCTAATTTATACCACTTGAGGATCTGGCCAGTTCTATGAAAATAACATCTTTGTCTATTGCATTCTGTAGTTCTTCTAGAGTATTTTGTTGATAACCCAATTATTATCTCTGGTATCTCATAGGATTAATCACTATTAGTGTCTCTGTCTCCAATAATAACAATAATTAATAATGAGTGTGATCGCCAGCTGGGTCAAGATGCACAAAGGAATTAAGGCTCTATTAGGAGAGATTGAGAGAGACACATATCAGGTATCTCATATTGCAGTGGTTAGGGCACCCACATAGGTAGAAGCAGATCCCTTTTTAAAAGCTTATTCCTTATCAGGCAGGTCTGCTACATCCCTAACTGCTAGAATAAAAGTTGAGGGGTTTCCTCCACCTAATTCCTTATTCTCTCCTCTCTCTCACCATGTTTTTTGCCACCTTAAGTGGGGTTAGAGACTTCCCAGCTGAGAATCCCAAGGTGAAGGAGGTGCCTTCCCGCAGAGGAGATAGGGACTGAACTCCTGTGGCAGCTGCGGGGTTTAGAACACAACCCTCTGCTTGGCCTTTCCCATTGGCTAAGGAACCATCTGTCATGTTGGCTTTTTTTAATCCCATTTCTAGTTGGCTATGTCTTCCCTTTCTCTGTGTAGGGAGTCTGGCCGCCCAACTCAGACTCTGGAAACTGAGGGATTAAAAAAAATCACCTAAAAGGTATCCACTACAATGCTCAGCATTAGAACAGCTAGGTCCCTTTGTAAATCTAACTCTGGGTGTAAATCCACTTCGTTCCATTGATTTAATGGCACTATATGGATTTACATGAACTGGGAATCTGGCCCATAGAGTCCATATTCTAAGGTGATTTTACATTCCTCAAATTTCCCTCATCATTGATTTGGAAAGACCCACGTATCATCGAGTTTCCACTTAAATCCTAAACATAATAGGAAGTGGTGCTGGCACTATGCACCCCAGTGAAATTCACCCTTAGATGAAGCACCACAGATGGTGGAAAGCAACATAACTCCTCTGAAAGAAACAGGGCTACACCTATATATGTCAGCTGAGGATCTTGCCTCAGCAAATAAAGTTATGATTAAAAATCCACCTTTTGTCAAAGTTGGTCTTACAGAGATGTGGTCTCGGGTAAATCAAGAGTCAACTCGCAGGCTGGGATTTTCAAAAGAGTTTAGGCAAGTTAGGTGGCCTACTTCTATTGGATGGGGAAAATGTAGTCCCAGTGACATGCCCAAGGTCAGTCAGCAAGTCAGTGGAGAGATATTGAAGCCTGATATCTTCCATCCCTGTCCTGCCTTGAATCACACAATCATCATGTGCCCACTAGTAGTCCCATATCTCTTCCCATCACAGCCTAGGACTGACAGAATGCACTCCCTGTCTCCATTATGAAAGACACCACCCTCTCCTCCTGGTTTCACAGGGAGAATTTCTGCTTTTACATTTTTTACAACAAATGAATAGAGCTGGTTGAGAATGGGAATATTTTCATGAAAAAAAATCATGTCCCTCTTTTTTATCAAAATTCACAACTTTTGCAACCAGCACACTGAATAGAAAATAGCATGATTTAGCTACTCTCATCTCCTGCTTTTGCAAAGTGTCCTTCCCACTAAGCGTCACTCTGTTGGGCTGAAATTTCTTTAGAACAGGAATGATGTCCACGTATATGTTTGTTATTTCTGGTCAAAAGTTTTTTTTATGTTTGGATAACAAAATCTGAAAGTGTTCTTACATCAAGTTAGAATTTTTCTGTGTGAAAATCTGAATTTGGAAGAAAAATATTTCATTTTTTTTGTTGGGGCGCGGGGAAGATTCCATTTCAATTTGACATCCCAAAATGAAATGAATGCTTTCATTTCAAAATGTCCAATTGAAATGAAAACTTTCATTTTTACTTAAATTGACAATAAAATGACTCATCTCAAGCTCATTGTACACAAAAATATTCATTCAGTATGTACGTTTTCATTTTAAATGGACACTTCAAGAGGAAATGTTTTGTTACAATCAAATTTAAAAATGAAATGTTTAGGCATTTCTGCCTCTGTTTAGACATTCTCCATGAGATTTCATATTTTAGCCCCTGTTGAGATTAAAGAAAATGTCAAAATATGGAGCTTCCTGTGTGATGGAAATTTCTGTATCATCTCGAATATTTGTACACTGCCAAGTATAACAAGGAACTGATTTCATAGCTTCAAAGGCCAGAAGGGACCCCTGTGATCCCTAGTCTGTCCTCCTGTATCACACAGGACAGATTACATATATCTCTGGGTCATATACTCTCTTTAATTTCATTTTAAGCACAGAGACCAGTATTTTGTCGGTGCTTAACAGATGATTGATGGTAATAACCTTCTGTCATTTGGGGGAAATACCCTCACAGATGGACTGCAGAAGGTTGTAATTATTTGGCCTACAAATTTAGCCTCATTGTGAGCTCAACTGTAAAAAGTATGTGACAGTTCATCAGATGTCACAGTAGCCTATAATATTAAATGGTGATGGAAAAAGACACTCCAGGGAGGGAGAAAGAGAGACTGAATTAGTCCAAAGGAAAAGGTCTCCTGATAGAACTCACAAACTGTGCTAAGGTCATGCCTCATAAATAAGACAGTGTGAGCTCAAAAAATCAGTGTATCTAGGCCTAATTGGTGAGCAAAGTGATGAGGGGATGGGCTATTGCACCCAGCAGTCCCTTTTGGAGTTCTTAAAGAAAGAGACTTTGGGTAGATAAGTTGGCTACTGGAGTGAGCATCACCATCATGGCTGACACGTCCACCATTTCCTGGGACCCCAGAACTTCTTCCTCCTAATCCTGAGAGACTTCCTGACCAGATTGGTCCAGAGACAGGGAGGAAGATGACACAACCACTGCCCCCCGCTAAATCCCAAATACCGCTTGAGTTGTGAGACTTTCTCTCACTCTGTCTTCCTCCCCTTCGCCCCATCTCCTTTTCCTTCACCGCTTTATTTCTTCTCTTTCCTATCCCTCCCCTTTTGCCTTCTCTCCAATGAGAGTCTGGCTTAGCAGGAAAAGACTGTGTACTTAGGAGCACTGCTGTGAGCCTGTGACCAGAAAGAGGCCATTGAAAGTAACATCCTAAACAGCTGGATGCTGGTACAAGCTTGGCACGTCTCTAAGTGGCTAATAAGACTGTGGGCCATGTCTATGTTTCTCCAGCTGTGTTGTTAGTGACAAAATACAGATTTACAAATCCTAGTGTGCAAATTTATCTTCTTATATGACAGGGATAAATCATGCATTGAAATCATGCACCAAAGTCATGAAATATGTTACAAATGAAATAAAAAATAAGGTATTCAAAAGTTTAACAAATGGAGAGAAGGTGCCGAAGACGCTTCTCACCTGGGGCGCCACTTGGTCTAGGGCCGGCCCTATGCAAATGATTCACCTGGAAACCCTTCTTTTGAAGCAGCATTTTGGGAAGAGATTGTCTGGCTGATTACATAGGCAAAGTCACTTGAAAGAGACAAACTCGATTAATGAGTCACTCACAGAGTCAGACATTGTTTTTGTTCTGACATGAGGGTGTGAAGAACATGAATCCACAGGGAAATCCCTGTGTAATCTCTCTGAGAAGAAATGCGAAGCTGGTCTGTTAGGCAGATTATCTTTTGCTTGGAATAACACAGTGAAGACAGGTAACTGGTCAGCCTGAAAATACCCCTATCAGAAGGAAGAGTAATGCAGGTCTGTGCAATCATTGCACAGTCAGCCCTGTGTAAGGAGCAAACCCCACTCAGCAGACCCTGAGAATCTCCATCTGGTTCATGGCTCCAATCCCCATACTACCTTTCAGAGGGAAAACAATGTCCTTCTGATGCAGGTTTATTTTCCATATTGTGCTGGCTCACTTCATATCCCCAAAATATGGAGTCTCTGCCCCACAGAGGATGTTATACCCATTGAACAGTGATCTCAAAAAGAACTTCCTTTTTACTTGAAAGCTTTTGTTTTTTCACTAATAAAAGTGGTCCAACTTGTCAGAGAGAGATATATCCTGATAGAAGAATAAACAACACACAGAGACGTATAAAGAGAAATAATGTCCATAGTCTATCATGATGTAACACATTAAACAATTAATAAAATTATATACTATTCACATGAGGAAATGTACTGAGATGTAGGGGGCAGTTCTGATCTCTTGAAAAAGGCATAGACTCATGTCAGTGGTTTTATTAGTCAGTCTAACGTTAGCTGTGAATGTTGACCTTGTTTTGTGCCGTTGAGTTATTTGTAGACTCATTCTGATTTCACTGAATGCTTTGACAAATAATTTGGAAGGGCAATTTCTTTTGCCCCGGGTTATTCATGACCTGCCGATAGAGCATGTAAATGGCAACAACATTGAATGGGTGAATAGTTGTATGTATCTGGGTACTCAGTTGACAGCAGGACGTTCTATGTCTGAAGAAGTCACAGCTCTGATGGGTCTTGTGTCAATGGCATTTCAGCATAATTCAAAGGCCCCTGTTTGGGTAGCAGGATGTCTCTGTGACAACTAAGAAACAAGTGTTACATAATGTTGTGATGACATCGCTCTTATATGCAGAAGAAACGTATCCATTAAACACAGCTGAGAAGAGGAAACTAAACAGTTTTCAGTACAAATGTATCAGGTCAATCAGCTGTTTGTCTGAAAAATTTTGCCCAGCTCTATACAACATAGCTTCTCCTTTGTCTCATTTCCTATTCTTTCCTGGCATTTTACAGTTTATTTGCTCCTTTCTCATTCGTTAACCTGTGTATCCATCTATTGGTGATGTTTAAGGATGTCTGGCCTATTCCCATGCTTTAATCCTCTCTGCCCTCTTGTTGTAATTATACATTATGGCAATCATCTTTGTTGCCTGCCCAGAACTGGGCCCCGAGATGGCAAACAGGGGTTCATTGCCCGGTGTGCTTGGCACCAATAAAGACACCGAGGGGAAAAAGCAAGCCAAATTTATTTCAGAGCTCTGAAATGGCACTAGGAGACCAGCATGTCTCAAATCAAGTGCAGCACATACAAATAAAATTTTCCCTTTTATATTCCAAGCTGTTTCTGTGTAAGCCTTTGTTCCTTTACTCCCTCTTACCCCTCCCACCCCTCGCTTCTGTAGCAGTTACAATTAGAAAAGTTCCCATTCGTCTGCTTATCTTTTGGCCTTGCAAGGCCTGTTTACAGCAGTCTGAGCAAAACAGCAGCTGTATGCTAGAGAAAAGCTGACCCTTACATTTCTGCTTCAACATGTAAGCAGTTAGCGTAGAAGTAGGTGAAAGTTCTCAAGATGGAGTCACTGTGGTTCAGGTAAGCCCAGAGCAGAAGAGCTTCATTGGCACTTTTGGCCTTCCACTCTCCCGAGTTACCTGGTAGCTATGCCTAGTGACACCAACATCTTCAAAGGAGTCTAGGGAGATTAAATGATTTGCTATTTGGATTTCTAACTCCTTAGCCTAGTTTAGCGAATCTGAGCCTAAATACATGCCTTTTTAATTGACTGTCCCTGAGATTGGAAACCTAAATCATTTGGGATCTTTTCATAATCTAAGCCTCAGTACCCTCATTGTTATGAACCATACACCGTTGCATAAGGGCTGACCCAACACAGTGTTATTGGTAGCTTGTCACAGAGAGTGAACTTCAGGGACCTTGTTCCAGGGGGAACAAGACAGCATTTAAGCAGCTCTCAAGAAATCAACACTTAGTCTTGGAGTTTGCTAAGGAAAGGGAAGGGTCTTTGTTCCACTCCCACTGATAACCCTACATACCTTGAAAGGTCTCACTGCTCCTCATTAAAAAAAAAAAAAAAATTGACGTCCTAAATGCTGTTTCCCAGAGGCAAGGAGAGATTAGACAGGCAAATCAATAAGTTAGTAGATAGACTAAGAAAACAAAAAGAGAAAATCACAGGTCTGAATGATCTCATCATATTTATGATCCACATTAAAAAGGCAGGTGAGTTGATTCATGTTTCTATTCATTGTTATCTTTTTTATTTTCCTTTTAATTTCAAAGGACCAAGTTCTGCCCCCCCCCCCCCCCCCCCCCCTAGAGGTGGATCTCTCTGCAGCGTCCCTTTTATTTCTGCCTGGATTCAGCAGTCGGCTCACACAGAGTCAGTATCAGCATAGGGGTCATGGCTGGCAACCCAGCCATCTCTCTCTCTCTCTCTTTCTCCAGGCAGCACTGAGAAAACTGAGATCAGCTGGTGCAGGATAACAGTAGTTTCTACTTGTGGAGTCTGTGTGTTGGAGGGTTAGTATATTAGGGGCAGGGCATTCTCTAGAGAAGACACTTAGCTTTTGGTTTCACTGTGCACAGTGCCTTTGTTACCACAAAGGCAAGGTCCATCTCTTTGCTCAGGCATTTGTCTGATTAGCTGATAGTTGGGAAAAGATGTATTTTCTCTCTGGGATACATATGGGATAAACTTATATTTGACATTGGACAGAACATTGGCTTCATTCCCATTTCCACTACACATCAATGTCAATTCCATTAGGGCAGGAGAGATTCTCTTATGTAGGAACAGCCTGATATTCAGATGTGCAAGATCCTGAATCAAAAATCCCATTGGGTTGACATTTCAGAGGAGTTTAAGTGATTTAGGAACAAAACCCCCATTAACTTACAATCAGACCCCTCTTTTTAAAATCATGTCAGCGTGCCTAGAGTGTGTTTGCTGGGCACATTCATTTATTATGATTGTTATTACTGTTCCTTAGAATTACATAAGGGGGAATTTTTAAAATAAATAGCTTTCACAAAATGCAAGATCTTTAAGCATGAAAAGGGTAAAGTTACTGTCTAAAATGTATCCCCATGAGTCACCTATGAATCCTGTCCTGCACCGACTCTGTAGGTTTGGGTAGTCAGGAGTTTTGTTAAACCCTTTACAGAATTCCTGCATTTTAGACGCTCAAATGCTCTTGTTTTCCTTTTACTTTCCTTCACATTCTCACAGTGCCTAAGAGCGCTGTCTGCTGGAAGTCACTGACCATGATGTCTTGCACTCCTCACGTGTTCTTCAGCTGCTCAATCATAGTCTTAGGGATCACTTTAAGTATTCCAGTAATCGCTGGGATCATCTGTGTTCTATTTTTCCATAAACGATCACTTTGTGGAAGTGTTCTTCATACTTTGCTATCTTGTCTTCTTGTTTCTTTTTTATGACACTGTCTGATGGTATGGCGCTATCTATTAACATTTGGCCTATTTTTCTGCACTGCTCAGTCTGTGCCTCTTCATTCTCTAGAGCGCTTTTGATTTGGTGGTTGTGTTAACACACAATTCATATAATCCGTACTTCCACAGGGACTCCAGTGCGGGGACTTGGCGGCCTCATGTGTCTGTTCTCTCCTAGCCAGGTTCAGCAGGCGTTCCACAGCCTCTTCCTTTTCAGAACACATTACGCAGTTCAGGGAGCAGTTTTGTTGGTTGATCTTTCTTCGATGTAGATAACCCTTAAGAACTTGTGCACTCAGATTGAGGCTCTCTGTCTCTCTTTTCCAATATCCTTCTCAAAGCCATGAGTTTATTCATCTTCTATCCCTAATAAGTTTCATTTCTCTCCACCACTGTCCATGCACTCATTTCTGTGTAAAACTTTGGAATCTTTATGTGGGGATTTCCTATCTACTATCTGTCATGATGTCTTGGGCTGGGATGCACTCTCGATCATTCCTGTTTATCACTACCAGATGACCTCTTTCTTTGTCTAACTTTTAATATGTTTTGATACTGCATTCTTAATTATCAACGTCTTCCTCCACAGATAGAAGACTTTTCCCTCTATTACACTTTTGGACATCCTGTCCGTTTCTTGATTGCTATTCAATACTTGTTGCATCACTAACAGCTGTCTTGTTTGGATGTCAAATTTTTACTTATCCCCTTGATTCCTCTTGATCACCCCGGCAGTGTGCCACACTACTGTTGATCCCGTGTCATTGCTTCTACCAAAATGTTTGCATGTGGGTAAACATGACTAATCTCCCTTTTCAGGCTTTCAGTCTCCATTTGCGTAAATAATTCCACTTTGTTATTGAGCTCTCAGTTGCACAGTGAGTCTGTGCTCAGTCATTTCTTTCTCGGTGTTGTCATTTCTCTTCTTCAAGTCTTGGAGAATTCATGTCCTCCATGCTCTCTCTTCCGGTTTTGTCATATCGAGTCTTAGATCACTTCTTGGTTTGCATTACGAGTCCTTTCATGCTTTGGCTGAACATTATCTCTGGTTTCCTTGAATTGTTTGGACAATTGCATGATATCAACCTGGGGTTACCCACTTCCACACACACACAATGTCAGTGGAGGAGCCTGTCACACAGCTAAGCTCTTCTGAGGACCTCTTTATGGCATTTGTAATATTTATCAATTTGTCTGGGTTCTCTACATTTGACTGGGTTGTCAGCCTATGCCCAAACCAGTATTTCTAGGTCTTGAGGGTTTATTTTTTTATTATTTATTATTTATTTTTATTTTATTAGTATAGAAATCCTAGATATTTTATTAAGGATGAATCCAATAAGATACTATAGATATTAAATACTATACAATGGTGGTTTTCAACCTGTGGTCCACAGACCCCTGGGTGTCCACAAATGAGGGGTCCGCACCTCCATTCAAACTTTTTTAGGGGTCCACAAATGAAAGGGTGAAAACCACTGGCCTACAAAAAATAGAAAATGTAATAGACAAAGAGGTACAATTGGCCAGATCCCCAGGGGGTGTGAGTCAGCCATAACTCCATTGGAGTAAAGGGGTCAGATCCCCAGCTGGAGTAAAAACAGCTGTATCTCTGCTGATGTTAGAGGGACAGATTAAAGAGTTATTAGGCCAGAGAGAAACAGCAAGTGAGGGAATTACTTTATGTACTGGTAGTTAGGGCCCTCACCTTAGATGCAGGAAATCCAGTATCCAGTCTCCTTTCTCCAATGCCTCTTTTAATCACAGTGGAACAGATTCATCAGGAGAGGATAAGCGAGGCCCGCATCAGACTGTCCCATAGTCCCAGCTGGGTGCAGATTTTGTGAATACCTGTGGGGCCTAATGCTGCAATTTAGGTGCTTAAAGTGGCAGTTAGGGGCCTAAGCCCTGTTGTGTATATGGCCCATTTTGTCTCTGTATAACACACAAATTCCAGCCTGCTTATCGCTGTTGTTTTCTCTAAATCTTGTCTATTTTAAAAAGATATGATCGCTACATGCCATTTCAATTCACTTTTATGGTATTAGTTACCTCTATTGATTGATTGGTCTTCCAGGTCACAGTTTTCCTGAATAAATGCCAATGAAAAATCAAACCACAGTGACCAAATTTATTCTCCTGGGATTTTCCAGTGACCCAAAGATGCAGATTTTCCTCTTCTTGGTGTTTGTAGTTATTTATCTGATAACTCTGGGTGGTAACATAGTTATCATGGTGGTGATAAGAGCTGCTTCTCACCTTCACACCCCTATGTACTTCTTTCTCTTCCATTTATCCTTTGTTGATATCTGCTATTCCTCAGTCAGGGTGCCTAACGCACTGAGGAACTTCCTAGCAACACACAAAACTATTTCTGTCAATGGCTGCATTGCTCAGATGTCCTTCATCCTCCTCTCAGCTTGTGCTGAAGTTTTCATTCTCTCAGCCATGGCTTATGACCGCTACATGGCCATCTGTGACCCATTGCGTTACATGGAGAGAATGAGCAAAGGGATCTGTGTTCAGCTGGTGAGTGGGGCATGGACCACAGGCTTCCTTTATGCCCTTCTTAACACTGTTTTTACTCTGAAGTTGCATTTCTGTGGCTCCAACCAAATCCTTCATTTCAGCTGTGAGATTCCTCCTCTGTTACAACTGTCCTGCACTGAGACCCTCACCAATCAAGTGGTGCTTCTTACTTCTGTTGTGATATTTGGATCAAGTGCCTTCCTCCTCACCCTGATCTCATACATTCACATCATCTCCACCGTCCTGAGGATACGCTCTGCGGAGGGCAGGTGTAAAGCCTTCTCCACCTGCAGCTCCCACCTTATTGTGGTTGGCTTGTTGTACCTGACCGGTTTTCTTCAGTACACAAAACCCAGCTCAGTCTCTTCTGTAGTGCTGGATGAAATATACTCCATCCAGTACAGCGTCTTGACCCCCATGTTAAACCCCATCATCTACAGCCTGAAAAACAAGGAGGTGAAAACAGCTCTAAGGAAAATGTTGGGAAAATTAAAGTTTCTCAAGTAATGTTGATGATCGTAAATAAATTAAATTACATATTTTTACATTAGAGAGCATAGAACTGTGGATAATTTGTGTTTGGGAAATTCTCAGCTCAGGTAACTGATGGACACGTTGGGACAAAACCTCAGTTGGTCTAAATGAGTGTGTCTCCACTGAAGTCAGCAGGCCTGATTCCCAGTTGTACAAGAGTCACTGGAGCACGGGGGACTGGATCTTGGGTCTCCTAAATCCCAAGTGAGTGCTCTGAGCACCAGGCTGTAGAGCCATTCACACATTTCTTCCTTTCCTCTATCTCCATATCTCTTTAATCTGGCCCACTGACTTCAGGGGATCTATGGCCAATTTATGCCAGCTGAGATTCTGGCCAATTCTATAAAAAGAATCTCTTCATCTATTAATCTCTGTTCTTTTGTTTTTTGACTAATTTGTTGAAACTCTATTTAATATCAGGTATCTTATTCTATCCTACTAAAATCTCAAGGATTTTAAATAATAATTAATAAGGATAATATAATAATCATTGGAGTCAATGGGTTTACTTCCCAGAGAGGGCTAGATCCCCAAAGGAATTTAGGCTTGAACAGGAGAGTTAGAGAGACACCCAAGTGAGCGTAGCCCGGTGGTTAGGGCATCCACATGGATGGGGAGAGATCTCCTGCTTACATCCTGTCTCTTTATCAGGCACTTGATGTGGGGTTCTCTCACATTCCAGGTGACTACCCTTACCATTGGGATAAAAGTTATGAGCGATCTCCTCCTTCTATTTCCTTCTTTTTCCTCCTTCAGCCCCAGCTTCATGTAAAAAAACCTTTAGGTGGGATTAAAGGGTTCCTAGCTGAGAATGACAAGCAGAAGGATTTGTCTCACTCATGGGGATATAGGGACTGAACTCTATGACAGCGGTAGGGCTTAGAACATACCCCACTCCTCAGCATCTCCCATTGACTAGGGAACCACCTATTATCATGTTAGAACATAAGAACAAATGAAAGACCATCACAGGTCAGACCAACGGTCCATCTGGCCCAGTATCATGTTTCTGCCAATGGCCAGTGCCAGATTCTTCAAAGGGAATGAACAGAACAGATAATTATCGAGTGATAAATCCCCTGTTGTCCAGTCCCAGCTTCTGGCAGTCAGAGGTTTAGGGACACCCAGAACATGGGGTTGCCTCTCTGGCCTTCTGGACTAATAGCCATTGATGACCTATCCTCCATGAACTTATCTAATTGTTTTTTTTAACTGTCTCCAGCTCAAGAAAAAGGGAACAAAGGATGTTTTTAAAATGAAAGCCTGATTTAATATTTTACATTTCAAATGCATTTTTACTTATTGTCTTTAATAAAAGGTTATAAAAAAAGATTTTTAATGGTGTGTTTTCCAAGGTTCTAAACAGACTGAGCTCTCTGCAAACTGAACTCTGAACCTTGTTTAAAACTGTTTAATGTGGGACAGTGACTCGGTTATGTGGCTTAATCCCTGAAACTTGATGTTTAATATCCCTTCAAAATATGTTGTCATAATTAATTATAATAACCCTGAATATTTGTCTTATCCAAACCTTATCTGAATATTGCTACATTTTTGCTCTTCAAAGTTGCTCTGTGGCAAGAAGTTCCACTGTCTAATTATGTGTCTTCTTCATGCCATGGAACACCTACCCAACAGTGGTTCACCAAACCATCAACCTCACCTTATGAAAGTCCTACAGGAAGAAAGAGAGGAGGTCTCCACTCAGTGGGCTTCTTCATTTCCCTATTATGTTTTTTGTGAATCTATAGACATGATACTGCATGCACTTGAATGTTTAGACTAAATGGACATGCCGCTATGGCCTGTGTGCATTCAGAACTCCAACTGAGGCTTACAAGACTTCCACTTATAGACCACCTGCAGGACTGAATCTAATCAACATTTTACATGAACCCCATCCTGCAGATAGAATCACACTCGTGCTGGGAGTCTGTACTCACACTTAATTTCAATAAAATTATTCATGTGTACAACATATTCACAGGAGTAAAGTTCTTGCTGGATTGGGCATCATATGCCTATTTGTATGAACATTTGTATTTTCACTAAACCTATCAAATTGAAAAGTGAGATTTGCAAAATATTAATTAGGCCTGCACTTTCATAGGGCTCTGAATTCTGGGCACTGAGGAAAACACAGGAGCAGATCCTGAATACAATGGAAATGAAAATGTAAAGATGGATACTTGGAGTTCCGTGGATAGACATATTTGGAACGAATGAAGTAGAGGAAATGTGAAGTTGATATCAGTTATAGAAAAGCTGAGGGAATCGTGGCATAGATGGTTTGGCTATGTGAAAAGAAAATTGGAAGAATATATAGGAAACAGGGAGTTAAACTTAAAAGTTGAGGGAAAGAGAAGGGTTGGCAGACCCAGAACTAGATGGATGGATGTCATACTAAAGTACATGATTAGCTGCAGAGTTTCCAAAGAATAGCATTCAAGACAGACTGCAATGGAGAAAAAGGATGTGAACACCAACCCCATATAGATGGGAGTAAGGTTAGAAGAAGATTTGAGTTAAGTAAGTGCAGCAAGAATTTCAGACATTATATTACAATAGTGCAATATAGAGTGCAAGAGTGCAAAACACTGTATTGTAGATATGACAAGATCCTGTAACATCCTGAACAAATGTTATCAAATTAAGTTTCACATCCTTGGGCTTTATTGCATTAAAAATGCAAATGTTTATGGACTTTTGTAGGATCGCATAGTGCTTCTTTACTAGGAAGACATGAATAATGCAATTGCTGGGATATATTGGGGACTTCAAAGGACTTTTTGGGATAATCCGTGTGAAGTGGATTTTCAAGGAAATTGTTTTGGGTGAAGATTATGCAAATGACCCACCTAAAATCTGTTCTTCTGCAGCTACACTTTCAGGGGATACCCATTGTCTGGCTGATTACCAAGTCAAGGTCTCTTCAAAGAGCCAAACTGGAGAAGTCAATGACATAGAGTCAGGACATGATTTTGGTCTGAGGTAAGATATGATGAACTTGAAACCACAAGAAAACCCATGGGTTGGGGGTTGAAGGATAGCTCCTGCCAGAAACCTGCACACCTACTTAATCTCATCTAATCTCATACTAAAAGTTAAATTAATTTGGCTTCACTCTTAAATTACAGGAACACAACCTGTCTGATTTGCATTCTTTGGCCTGCCCAGATTCTCCTGTCTTTCCGTATAACTCTCAGTGTGATTCCCCAAGTGTGACCCAGTCTGTTCAAACTGTTTCCAGTGTCCCCCAGGCAGCATGCTACAGACTTTAACACATTGACTTTCAATGATCATTAAGGCTGCATCTACACTATGAGCTAGATATGTGATTCCCAGTTTATCGAGCTAGCATTCCAAAATTAACAGTGTAGCAGTAGTATCATGGACTGCAGTGAGTGGAGGCACAGACTAGTTTCACTGAGTAGAAACCTGCCTGAACCTCATGGGTATGTATTTGACATGCCTAGCCCATGCCAACACGTGCCACTGCTTGTACTACAACAGCTACATTACTATTTTGAGTGAGTTTCCTCAATGAGAGCTAGCATGAGTGAGTCTACATGAGCTGGGAATCACAACCCTAGCTGACTTGCATCTGAAGAAGTGAGGTTCTTACCCACGAAAGCTTATGCTCCCAATACTTCTGTTAGTCTCAAAGGTGCCACAGGACCCTCTGTTGCTTTTTACAGATTCAGACTAACACGGCTACCCCTCCTATACTTAACCCTAGCTGACTGTGTAGACACACTAAGTGTAAGGAGGCTTCCTCCCTCTTCCCCTAGGGAGATAGTTCTAGTTCCCAGAGAGACCTGTTGGGTGAAATACACATTCCATTATATGGTACAAAAAAACACCATAGTAGTGACAGATCCTGAAAAAATCTTAACAATTACTAAAGAGAAAACCCACGTGTCTCACCTGATAGATAGAATGTTCTGAAAAACTCCTAGAGTGAGCAAAGGATGTTACCATTATGTTTATAGACTTTATCACCAGTTTTGACTCACTGCATCAATCAGCGTATGAGCTCTTAGTGTGCCCCATAAAGGAAGAGTACCATGGTACATTGACTTGTGCGAGGGTCAACAGTTGTATTACAGACTGGTTTTCTGTAGAATCAGAGGTGTGTCAGGTATGCTTTCTCCAAACCTTGGTATTTAATGTTATAATAGACTATCAGATGACAAGATTGATTGTGGCCCAGGTAGGAGGTGTACTATTTAAAGATTCATCTTGAGTGGATCTAAAATATGAGGATGATATTGCCTTACTTGGAGAGACTACTGATCATGAGCTGAGAAAAACTGCTTTATTTATTATGATAAAACGAAAACCATCCATGCCTCCTATAAAATGGAAATTAATGACCTGGTTATGTGCATGTAGATGGCAATGACATTGAATGGGTGAATAGTTTTATCTCTCTGGGTAGCTTGTTGATAGCAGGAGGGTCTATGTCCGAAGAGGTCACACGTATGATCAGTCTTACGTCCGTGGCATTTCAGCATCTTCAAATACCTCTGTTTGGGCAGCAGAATGTCTGTGTGACAACTAAGAGACAAGTGTTCAACATGGTAGCGATGGCAACTCTGTTATATGGAGCAGAAACATAGCTGATAGATACCATTAGATAGCTGAGAGATGACACTAGACAATTTTCAGTGTCAAAAGTACAGAGGATTCTTAACATCTGCTGGTTTGACTTTGTCACAAATGAGAACATGCTTAGATCATTCCAGCTAGTTGCATCTTGCATCAGTTGAAAAGAAGATGACTGTAATGGTGGGGGTATGTCCAATGTGCAGAAGAAGGTACACTTTTACTGAAGGTTTAGAAAGCTGAGATCAAAGGAAGCAGAACATAAGGGTGACCATGAATAACATTGGAAGATGCAATTCTGAGAAATTTAGGAAATCTAAATCCTCCCATACTGACTCTTGTGGAAGCAAGAAGTCTCACAAGGGACGACTCAAGATGGATATCCGTTCTGCATGTCACCATGGCTTCATTATCGTGATGTATATTAGCCTGCTGCTGATTTATACAATGTGAACAGCTTCATCTGGAGAACCTGAGAAAGCCCTGGCCTAAATTGCCTTATAGCCCAAAGATAAAGCACTTTCCTGAGAGATGGGAGACCTCGCTTCAAATCTCTGCTCCACAGCAAGCAGAAGTGGAAACTGAATGAGTTTCTCCCACATCCGAATACCCCAACCAATAGACACAAGGTATTAATGTGAGTGCTAGGGTTCCATATGCTGGGCTGTCAATTTAGACGTTGTTTTTCCCTTTGCATGAAAATATTTGGTGAATAGGTGTCAAATTTGCAAATAATATGAGGTCAACCAAAACTCTTAGTTTTTTCACACAAAAAATGTTCTGAAAAATGTTGTCCAGCAAATGTTGTCCTACACAATATAATTCCTCCTTTCTCTCACCACCCATTTTTTTCTTGCCACCTGATGCAATCAGGTTGCTCCATTCTCTTTATGGCTAGCATCTTCAAAGGAGCATATAGGAGATGAAATGGTTTGCTGTTTGGGTGTCTAGCTCCTAGGACACTTTGAAAATCTGAATCTGTGTCATAAACATACAGCTAAGGGTAGCATAAAATCATTCTTTACCCTGTAAGGGGTTAATTCCTCTTTTATCTGTAAAGGGTTAAGAAGCTCAGGTAACCTAGCTGACATCTGACCAAAAGGACCAATAAGGGGACAAGATACTTTCAAATCTGTGGTGGGGGGCTGAGAGGGGGAGGCTTTGTCTGTCTGCTCTGTGTGCTTGCCAAAGACAGATCAAGAAAGCAAGCAATCCAACTCCATTAGTATTAGTAAGTACTAGTGAAGGAATGCGTTAGCTTACTTTTATTTTGGCTTGTGATTTCCTTTGTAGAAGGAGGGAGGTTTATCCCTGATTTTGAACTTTAAGGTTTTGCCTAGAGGGAAGATCCTCTATGTTCTTGAGTCTTTTGTTATTCTGTAAAGTACTTACCATCCCAATTTTATACGGGTAATTCCTTTACCTTTTCTTTAATTAAAATTCTTCTTTTAAGAATCTGATTGATTTTTCATTGTTTTAAGATCCAAGGGTTTGGGTCTGTGTTCACCTGTACCAATTGGTGAGAATATATTCTCAAGCCTCCCCAGGAAAGGGGGTGTAGGGCTTGGGGGATTATTCTCAAGCCTGCACAGAAAAAGGGGTGTAGGGGCTTGGGGGGATATTTGTGGAAGGTAGGGCTCCAAATGGCCCTCCCTAAATGTTTGTTTCAATCACTTGGTGGTGGCAACATTACTTAATCCAAGGTATAAGAAAGAATGTGTGCCTTGGGAAGTTTTTAACCTAAGCTGGTAGAAGTAAGTTTAGGGGGTCTTCATGCGGGTCCCCACATCTGTACCCTAAAGTTCAGAGTGAGGAGGGAACCCTGACAGCCTGTAACTGAGATTGGATATCTAAATCCATTAGGCTCCTTTGGTAATCCAAGTCTCAATGCTCTCATTCTTATGCATGGAAAATTGTTGCTTAAGGACTGACCCAGCTGTGTGTTACAGGTAGCTTGTTACAGAGAGTGAACTGCAGGGATTTTGTCCCGGTGAAATAAAACAGCATTTAAACAGCTCTCAAAAATCAGTTCTTAGTCTTGGAGTCAGAAGAGTAAAGGCTCTTTGCTCCACTCCCAGGGATAACCCTACCTACCTTGTCAGATTTAAGTGTTTGGAGTAAAGAAGAGTTGATCTCCTGACATGGTGTATTGCAGAGGCAGATAGAGAGACTATCTACCTACTTATTGATTTGTCTGTCTAAACAGACTAAGAAAACAGAAAGAGAAAACCACAGGTCAGAATGATCTCACCGTATTTATGATCCACATTTAAAAGTCAGCTGAGTTGATTCATATTTTTTTATTCCTTTTAATCTTATTTTATCCTTTCCATTCCAAAGGACCATATTCTCTTCCCTCTCCCCCGCCTTACCTAGGGGTAGGTCTCTCTACAGAGTCCCATTGACTTCTGCCTGGATGCAGCAATCTGCTCACACAGAGGCAAGGTGGGTGAGGTAATATCTTTTATTGGACCAACTTCTGCTGATGAGAAAGAAGAGTTCTGTGTGGCTCAAAAACAGAAGTTCGTCCAATAAAAGATATTACCTCACCCACCTTCTCTCTTGAATATCCTGAGACCAAGACAGCTACAACTCCACTGTATACTCACACAGAGTGAGTTACAGCACAGGGGCCATGGATGAGAACATAGTTACTCCTTGAATCACTCATCTCTCTCTTTCTCATTCTCAAGGCAGCACTGAGACAATTGAGTTCATTTGGTGCATGTTAGCTGTAGTTTCTTTTTTTGGACAGACAGACAGAGACAGACACAGAGAGAGAGCGTGTTAAGGGAATGGGTAGGTTAGGGGTAAGGCATTATCTGGAGAAGACTCATAACTTTATTAAGAACATAAGAATGGCCATACTGGGTCAAACCAATGGTCCATCTAGCCAAGTATCCTATCTTTCAACAGTGGCAGGTGTCAGATGCTTCAGAAGGAGTGAACAGAACAGAGCAATGTATCAAGTGATCCATTCCCTTTTATCCAGTCGCAGCTTTTAGCAGTCAGACGTTTAGGGACATTCAGAGAGTGGCCATATTGGCTAAAAGCCAATTACCCTAATGAACTCAATTAATTCTTTTTTGAAACCCAGTTATACTTTTGGCCTTCACAACATCCTGTGGCACCTAGTTCCACAGGTTGACTGTGTGTTGTGTGAAGAAGTGCTTCCTTATGTTTGGTTTAAACCTGCTGCCTATTAATTTTGTCAAGGGACCCCTGATTTGTATGTTATGTGAAGGGGTAAATAATACTTTCTGATTCACTTCCTCCACACCAGTCTTGATTTTATAGGCCTCTGTCACATTCCCCTTAGTCATCTCTTTTCCAGGCCAAACTTTCACAGTCTTTTTAATGCCTCCTCATATGGAAGCTGTTCCATACCCATAATCATTTTTGTTGCCCTTCACTGTACTTTCCCCAATTCTAATATATCTTTTTGTGAGATGGAGCAATGAGTACGGTACATAGTACTCATTGTGTAGGCATACCATGGATTTATATTGAGGCATTATGATGTTTTCTATTTTATTCTCTCTTCCTTTCTTAATGGTTGCTAACATTCTGTTAGTTTTTTGACTGCCTCTGCACATTGACTCCAAGATCTTTCTTGAAGAGTAACAGCTAATTTGTTTTTTAATGCATTTTTTACTTTGCATTTATGAGCATTTAATTTCATTTGCCATTTCCTTTGCCCAGTCACTCACTTTTTTGAAATTCCTTGGTAACTCTTCATAGTCTGCTTTGTATTTCATTATCTTGAGTAATTTTGTATAATCTACAAACTTTGCTACCTCATTGTTTACCCCTTTTCCGAGATAATTTATGAATATGTTAAACAGCACTGGTCCCAGTACTGATCCTTGAGAGACCCAGCTATTTATCTCTCTCCACTGTGAAATTTCCCTTTGCACAGAATCTACCTGGGTTAATAGTTATGTTTTAAAGAAGGTCCATCTCTTTGCTTAGGTATTTGTCTCTTGACCTGATAATGGAGGAATGGTTTCGTTTCTCTCTGGGTCATATGGAGACAAACATAGATTGGACATTGGTGAGACTATTGACTTCATTCCCATTTCTATTAAAAATGGATGTAATAAAAGCCACTCACTTCCATGAGGGCAGAATAGATTCTCTTCTTATGTGCAAGCCTGACATTCAGATGTGCAAAGCAATGAATCAAAGTCCCATTGAGTCAGATTTTCAAAAGAGTTTTAATGCGACTTTTGGTCCTAAGTCACTTATTTTCTATCAAGCCCCTCTGTCCAAAATTATGTCACTGACTAGAAAATGTTTGCCGGCACATTCATTTCTTCTTTTCTCCTTCTTCTTCTTGAAAATTCCTAGTGATTTTAATAGGAATGAATCCAGTAAGATACCACAGATAATAAATAGAATTTTAAACAAAACAATCTAAAACAATTGACAGAAAATAATAGACAAAGAGATAATTGACCAGATTCTCTGCTGGTGTGAATCTGCTGTGGCTCCATGAAGTCACTGGGCCATCTTAGAGATATGAGGGAGGGAGTGACATAGACGCAGAGAAAGAGAAAAAGTGAATAACTCTATAGCCTCAGGGCTAGAGCACTCTCAAGGCATCACTGAGATAGCTGAGAGCAGGGTAGGTGTGTGTGTGTGCGGGGGGGGAGGGGGGAGTGGAGGTCAGGGGAAGGGCATTGTCTGAAAAACGCACTGGGAGTTGAATTTCCCAGTGCACAAAATCTGCCTGTGTTGACATTCAGGTTCAAGTACGAGGTCCATCTCTTTGCTTAGGCATTTGTCTCATGACCTGATAATGGAGGAAAAGTTCAGGTTCTCTCTAGGGTTCTATGGGAACAAACATAATTTTGACATTGGAAGAACATTGATTTCATTCCCTTTTCCATTAATAACTGATGTAAAAATAGCCATTCACTTCCAGGAGGGCAGGATAATTTCTCTACTGTATGTACAGCCTGATATTCAGACACGCAGAAAATTGAGTCAAGAATCCCATTGAGTTGGAGTTTAAGTGACTTAGGAGCAAAAGTCCCATTGATTTTATATCAAGCCCCTCTTTTCAAAATTATATCACTGGGTCGAGATAATGTTTACTGGTCAAATTCATTTCTTCTTGATAGTGTCTCTCATGACTTTCTCATAAACAAATTAGAGAAATACAACCTAGATGGAACTACCATACAGTGGGTGCATAGCTGGCTGGAAAACAGTTCCCAGAGACTAGTTATCAGTGGTTCACAGTCATGTTGGCAGGGTATAACGAGTGGGGTCCCACAGGAATTGGTTCTTAGTCCGGTTCTGTTGAATATCTTCATCAATTACTTAGATAATGGCACAGAGAGTACACTTATAAAGTTTGAGGATGATACTAAGTTGGGAGGGGTTGGAAGTGCATTGGAGGATAGGATTATAATTCAAAATGATCTGGACAAACTAAAGAAATGTTCTGAAGTAAATAGGATGAAATACAATAAGGACAAATGCAAAGTACTAAACTTAGGAAGGAACAATCAGTTGCACATATACAAAATGCAAAATGACTGCTTAGGAAGGAGTACTGTGAAATGGGATCTGGCGGGTAATAGTGGATCAAAAGCTAAATATGAGTCAACAGTGTAACACTGCTGCAAAAAAAAGCATCATTCTGGAATGTATTAGCAGGAGTGATGTAAGCGAGACACGAGAAGTCATTCTTCCACTCTATTCAATGCTGATTAGGCCTCAACTGGAGTATTGTGTCCAGTTCTGGGTTCCACATTTCAGGGAAGATGTGGACAAATTGGAAAAAGTCCAGAGAAGAGCAACAAAAATGATTAAAGGTCTAGAAAACATGACCTATGAGGGAAGATTGAAAAAAATGGGTTCCTTTAGTCTGGAGAAGAGAAGACTGAGAGGGGACGTGATAACAGTTTTCAAGTACATAAAAGGTTGTTACTAGGAGGAGGGAGAAAAATTGTTCGTCTTAACCTCTGAGGATAGGACAATGGGCTTAAATTGCAACAAGGGTGGTTTAGGTTGAATATTAGAAAAACTTCCTAATTGCCAGAGTGGTTAAGCACTGAAATAAATTGCCTAGGGATGTTGTGTAATCTCCATTTTTGGAGATTTTTAGAGAACAGGTTGGACAAACACCTGCCAGGGATTGTCTAGATAATACTTCGTACTGCCTTGAGTGCAGGGGAATGGACTAGATGACCTGTCGAGGTCCCTTCCAGTTCTCTGATTCTTCTTCTTCTTGAAAAATCCTAATGATTTCAATAGGTAAGAATCCAATTATATACTACAGATATTAATTTGTGTTTTCAACAAATAGTCTAGAACAACTGACAGACTGTACTAGAGAAGGAGATTATTTTTATAGATTTGTACAGATGTCCAGCTAGTGTAAATTGGCCATAGTTTCATTGCAGCCAATCTGCCAGATTCCATTCTGGTGTAATGCAGCTGTAGATCTATTGATGTCGTAAGGCCAGATTGCAGAGAGAGAGAGAGAATAAATTTCTCTATAGCCTAGTTGCTGAACACTCACCCCGGATGCAGAAGACCAAGTATCCAGTAACCCTGCACTGCCTATTTTATGATTTAGAAACAGAGAGACTGAGGGAGCCTCGGATCAGACTATCCCTTAGTCAGAGGTGAACAGGGTATTTGTGAATACCAATATGTTCTGATTCTGGGATTTAGGCATCTAAAGTGGCAGTTAGGTGCCCAAGTCCTTTTGTATATCCAGCCTAATTTGTCTATTTAAAACACACAAATACCATTTTGCGTTGCTCTCCCTCTCTCTCTCTCTCTCTCTCTCTCTCTAAATTTAGTCTACTTAAAACACACATTTTACAGAATGGAATAGGACACTCTTTACATTCATCCTATGGAACAGATGATCTGCACATACTGTTTCAATTTATTTTTATGACAAGTGTTAATTTCATTTGTTTTCTGGTCTCCAGGTCATAGATTTCCTTATTAAATGACAATGAAAAATCAAACCACAGTGACCGAATGTATCCTCTTGGGACTTTCCAGTGACACACAGATGCAGATTTTCCTCTTCCTGGTGCTTTTAGTTATTTACCTAATCACTCTGGATGGTAACATAGTGATCATGGTGGTGATAAGAGCTGATCCTCACCTTCACACTCCTATGTACTTCTTCCTCTTCCATTTATCCTTTGTTGATATCTGCTGTTCCTCAGTCACGGTGCCTAATATGCTGATGAACTTCCTAGCAGAGCACAAAACTATTTCTGTCAATAGTTGCATTGCACAGATGTTCGTTTTTATCCTCTCGGTTGGTGCTGAAATTTTCATTCTCTCAGCCATGTTCAGTTGGTGAGTGGTGCATGGACCCTGGATTTCTTCTATGCCCTTCTTAGCACTGTTTTTGCTCTCAAGTTGCATTTCTGTGGGCCCAATCAAGTCAGCCATTTCAGCTGTGATCTCCCTCCTCTGTTACAACTGTCCTGCACTGAGACCCTCACCAATCAAGTAGTGCTTCTTACTTCTGCTCTGGTCTTTCAGTTGAGCTCCTTCCTCCTCACCCTAATCTCCTACATTCACATCATCTCCACCATCCTGAGGATACACTTTGCAGAGGGCAGGCATAAAGCCTTCTCCACGTGCAGCTCCCACCTTATTGTTGTTGGCTTTTTGTACATGATAGGTTTTCTACAGTACACAAAACTCAGCTCAGTCTCCTCTCTGGTTCTGGATGAAATGTTTTCCATCCAGTACAGCATCTTGACCCCCATGTTAAACCCCATTGTCTACAGCCTAAATGTCGTGGGGCAGCTGCCCCACTCCTGGAGAATTTAGACTGCAGCAGGCCAGTGGGCCTGCACAGATGGGTAGCCAATCATAAGAGGCCTTATAGGGAGCCAATCAGGGCCCAGATTGGAGGGAGCCAATCAGGGCCAGGCTCAGCCCTATAAAAAGGCTGCTCAGGACAGGAGCGGGGAGTCTGTCCCAGGCCTTCGACAGGATAAGGTCTATCTCCAGGGTGGGAGATTAGCACCTGGGATAGCGCAGTGCTGGGCAGGCCCCGGGGGAGCAGAAAGGAACTCCAGCCTGGTGCCTGCCAGGCTGCAGGCCCTGAGAGGAAGGGCCTAGCTGGTATGAGGGGCCGAAGGGGAAGCGGCCCAGGGACGTGGACATACTGAGGGAGAGAAGGAGGGCAGGACGGCTGCCACTAGAGAGTCCCTGGGTTAGGACCCAAAGTAGTGGGCGGGCTTGGATTCCCCTTCTTCCCCCCTTGCAGTACACCCAGCCATTGGCCGTAGGGATTGGCCATCAAGAACTACGCCGGATCCCTGACAAGAGGGATGAGACTTTGGGGTGTGGTTGTATGTGGTGGCTGGGGCGCAGAGGACTGCTGATCAACCCCCCGCCCCGGAAGGGGGTGTGGCTGGACTAAGGGGCACTGCCAGAGGGCAGTGGTCCAGAAGAGGGCTCCACAAGCTGGACAGTGATGTGGGCTCAGACACCAACCAAGGGTGAGACGATGGATGGGAAACCACCAGGAGGGGGCGCTCCACTGGACAGAACTAATTCCCAAGACAACCAGTAGGAGGCGCCAGGTGGTGAGTCCCAACACCCTTACACGTGGTGGAGAATGTGGACACGAGCGGTCCGCCCCTGACACAAGGGGCAGAGTGAGGACTAGGCAGATTGTGCCACACTGAGAGACTAAGAGACTGAGGCGAGATGATAAAGAAGAAAAACTTGTAATGGAGGACCTGGGTGGCTCGGCTCACCAAGCAGCAGAGGGAGGTGCTCTGGCTGCTGTGGGGGTGGGCACCCAGACTTTATAGGAGACCAGGTGCCAAGGGCGAGAGGCCAGGGCCTGGGCTCAAGAAATGTTTTGCCTGTGGGCGAAAGGGCCACTGCAGGAGGGAGTGTCACTACTGGGAGAGGGCAGAGAGGCCCCATCCAGAAAAGGTGCCCCCTGTGAGAGTGACAGGGGACCCCCCAGCTTGTTGGGTCTGTGGGGATCAGGGACATCTAGAGAAAGAGTGCCCTACAGGGCTCCCAAGGCCCAGGCCAGCCCAGAGGGAAGGGCTAGGGCCCAAACAGGCTGTGATAGGGCCGTGGCAGGGGGAAGGCACCAAGGGTGCTGGCACCAAGGGTGATTCCACTGCCACACCAAGGGCCACACAAAGAGGCATTGCCCCCTGAGACAGAGGGGGGGAGTGTCAGAACTCAAGGCTCGGTCTTCGACTAGCCGACAGGAAGGGGTAGTGCAGGCTGAGGCCCCCAGAGAGAAGGGGGCTGGGGCAGAGAGGCCCCACCTTAACCAGGGAACCCACATAGGGCCGATGTGGGAACCCAAACTGAAGTGGGAACCTACGTAGGACCAGGGAGGTCTATGGTGGGGACCCAGACAATAGAGGAAGGAGGCAGGTTGCTCCAGTTAGTGGATTCCCTGAGGGCCCAGTTGCAAGGAGCACAGGGACGATAGGGAATTCCCCCCTGAGAGGGCTCTTAAGGGTGAGGGTGTGTAGTGGGGCGGCTGCCCCACTCCTGGAGAATTTAGGCTGCAGCAGGCCAGTGGGCCTGCGCAGATGGGTAGCCAATCAGAAGAGGCCGTATAGGGAGCCAATCAGGGCCAGGCTCAGCCCTATAAAAAGGCTGGTCAGGACAGGAGCAAGAGGGATGAGACTTTGGGGTGTGGTTGTACATGGTGGCTGGGGCACAGAGGACTGCTGATCAACCCCCCCACCACTCTCCCCCCGGAAGGGGGTGTGGCTGGACTAAGGGGCACTGCCGGAGGGCAGTGGTCCAGAAGAGGGCTCCACAAGCTGGACAGTGACGTGGGCTCAGACACCAACCGAGGGTGAGACGACGGACGGGACACCACCAGGAGGGGTGCTCCAGTGGACAGTGCAAATTCCTGAGACAACCAGTAGGAGGCGCCAGGTGGTGAGTCCCAACACCGTCACACTGAAAAACAAGGAGGTGAAAACAGCTCTAAGGAATATATTGGGGAAATTCAGGTTTCTCAATTAGTGTTGATTCTCTCCTTTTTTTTTTTTTTTTTTTTTTTTTAAATTCAGAAAGCATAGATTGGTGGGTAACTAGTGTTTGGGACATTCTCAGCTCAGATAACTGACTGACACTTTGAGCCAAACCCTCCACTGGTCTAAGTCAGTGCGGATCCATTGAAGTCAATTGGCCAGATCCCCAGCATGTGTAAATCAGCAAAGCTCCATTGCAACCAATGGGTGCTGGAGTTAGACTCACAAATGGTCCTGAACAGGAGAAATTGAGAGAGATCCCATAACACAGTGGCCAAGGCATGCTTCTGGGAGGGGACAGATCTCTGTTTCAATCATTTCTCCTCCTCAGACACCTGTAGTTGGGGTTTCCCACATTTGAGATGAGTACCATAACCACTGGGATAAAAGTTATGCCAGAGCTCCTCTTCCTAATTCTGTCTTCTTTTTTTCACAAAATCAAATGGATATAACTGGCCATGAACAAATTCAGGCTGGAAATTAAAGAAAGGTTTCTCACCCTCAGAAGGGTGAGGTTCTGGAACAACCTTCTCATAGGAGCTGTAGGGATGCATAACTTAATAGTTTTAAGAAAGTGTTGGATAAATTTATGGTGGTGTGATGGTGTGGGGCAGGGCTCAGCAGCCCTGGGAGTCAGTTATGGTTTATGTCTTATGTTCCTAAAGGTCATGCTTCAGGGTTTCAGCCGGACACCACGGTTCATGAAGGAATCCTGCCTCCTCCCACCAATGTATTTTTTTTGTCTCCTTCCTCTGAAGCATCAGGAATGGCCACAGTTGAAGATATGATCTTGGATGGGATGGGCCAGGGCTCTGAGGTGGTACTAAGTTTTCTCTCTCTCAGATGTTTGCCTACGTTGTTCTTGCTCACATAGTCAGGGAATAACTGATTGACAATTAGCTAAGGACACAAAAACTAACCACACTTTTTTTTTTTCAAGTACATCAGAAGCAGGAAGCCAAACAATCAGTGGGGCCATTGGATGATCAAGATGCTAAAGGAGCATTCAAGAAAGACATTGCTGTTGTGGAGAAGCTAAATGAATTCTTTGCATTAATCTTCACTGCAGAGGATGGGAGGGAGATCCCTTCACCTTAGGTGATAAATTAGATGAACTGTCCCATATTGAGCTGTCGATAGAGGAGGTTTTGGAACAAATTGATAAATTAAACAGTAATTAGTCATGAGGACCAGATGGCATTCATCCAAGAGTCCTGAAGAAACTCAGATATGAAATTGCAGAACTCCTTCTTTTCCTTACAGTCATGAAATCTGTCATTTCACAAGCACTTTCTCCCAAAATTGCCTTCCAAGTTCAGATTTGCAACCACTTTCTCCCTGTTGGTTAGAATCAAGTGTAAAGTGGCCACACAGCTACACCCCCACTCTGACCACCATCCCCAGCTTAGCCTCTTATTCCCACTCTGGCACAAACAGCCTAGCTAGGTTTTGCAGTCCTGAGGTCCCAAATGGGGCCATTGCAGAGTAATAGGTCACATCCATAGACTTTTATTGTATACATGTGTGGGGTTTTTGTTGGCTTTTTAGGTTTTCTGAAAACACAAAACCAATTTGCACTGAAAACACTCAGTTCAGCCTACGTGAGCAATGAAGATTTACCCTGGTTGTTAGAGAGATCAAGTTTGGGATTTTAAAGGATTGTAAGGGAGGTACCCAAATCCTATTAATTCTCCCAGTGACTTTAAAACCATGAACTAGACCAAGATTCTCATTTCTATTTATTTGAAGGTTAAGACCCCATGGATCCAGAACCCAGGTCAACAGAGGTATTAGGCACTTAACCACTCCAAAATGCTACACAGCATCAGCTGTAACCAGCCTGCGCTCCACTTCCCATGACTGCTGTGGAGACAGACCATGGGAAGTTCCACCCCAAGGGTTTGATAGGCAGCAGCCCCATGGCTCTGGATTGGCTCCCTGCCATATATAAACCCAAGGGGTGCTCTGGGAAGTGTCCAGGCAACAGTATGGATCTTCTGTAGTTGCTATGACTGTTCTGGCGCTATGTTCTTGAACTCCTGGCTTGACTGTTTTGGACTTTGCCTTGTTTTGGATTTTACCTCCACACTTGGACCCTGAAACCTGACTTAGACTCTGACACTTGGTATTGACCCTGGCCTGGGACTGACTATGAGCTCCTTGGCTACTCCTAGACTCAGGTTTGCCCCTGCTTTGCCCCTTGGCCCTGACTGCCTTCTTTTAGGTCCTGATATTGATAGTCTTCCAAATATCCCAGGATACCGGTGTTGCTCATAGGGCTAGCTTACCTTTACTATATTCAGTGCCTTGTTTATATTTAGTACTTTCATGATATTCAGCTGTAATGCAAGAAACCTACAGGCCTGTATCCTATAAGATATTAGCTGAAGCATTAGCTAGCACATGTGTAGTTAAGTAGGATGTAACTCTTGGCACAGATCAGCCGTTACCTTTAGATTTTGGGAACTGAGAAGAGCTTGCTCAATGGCAGGAGCTAGAATGTTCCAGTAAGTGTTGCCACAAGGAACATGGAAGTAATCACTGCAAATCCGCTTAAGCAAGGGGTGATGGGTTTGATCATGAGCTGAAATGGTAGTTACATGTATTAATATACTAACCTATAGAGGAAAGATGCATCAATATTAGTAGGATGAGGAAATACAAATAAGGGGAAGGGGGGTGGGGAACCCTACTGAATATGCATTAGATATAGTGGTGTCAGTGTAACACAGTGGTTCTTAAACTTCTTTATTGGTGATCCCTTTCACACAGCAAGCCTCTGAGTGTGACCCCCCCCTTATAAATTAAAAACACATTTTAAAAACATATTTAATATGAATATAAATCCTGGAGGTGGAGTGGCATTTGAGGGTGGAGGGTGTCAGCTTGTGACATATGTAATAACCACATGACACCCTGGGGAATGGGAGGGTCACGACCTCCAGTTTCAGAACCTCTGGCATAACATATTATAGAAGTTGTATCCCAGTCTGTGGAGAGAGATCTATCCCTTGGGAGGGGCCACTATGATGGCCACTGCTGAGGAGACGGAAGATAATGGCTAATATTTCAAGTTGTTCTGCAAGGGATGGTGTGAGTATATGGATGTGCAGATGTACATTCTGTAGTCTCTCTATCTACCTGACTAAATTAGAGTGTTTGTGACTTTTCTATATTTATAAATAGTTCATTATTACATTTAGCAGAGTTCCTATAGTGTGACTGTTGCAACTGTGCACAACCCAACCATATAGTAATTTTAATAATACTAGTTTGGGGACAAGAACCTATCAACCCTCAAAGAGAGAACTAGGAATTCTCAAGTGATCAATATAATTAATACATAACCTATAGATCAGGCTACACTGCACAAGTTGTGTAGAGTGATTTGGGTATATTCTATAGGGTCCAGTCAGAGTTTGTGTGATGAAGTGGTAATGTTCTGTAATAATGTAATGAATGATATGCAAGGCAGTGACTTATGTGACTAGGGATTGCTACCCACTGGATGCAGTAGGGTTAAAATGGTCTTGGGGCTGAGCACGAAACATGGTGTGTGTGTATGTATGTGTCACATTGCCTATGGGGGAAGGAATGGGTCATTAAGGACCATCTGGAGCTGACTCATTTCAATGGAGGATCCAGAAAGACAATGGGAGCCCCAGGGATTGAACAACTGACACCTGCCCATTGGCAACTCCGGCAAGTGGAATATGTGACCTCAGCATGCACCTGCAGGAGGAGGAGGAGGATGGGCCAAGAGGTGTCAGGTGGCTGGGTTAAGGGCAGCTCAGCAGCCCTCACCTAGGACTCACAGAGGGAGAGAGACAAAAATAGATTCCACGGCAGCTTGGCTTGGTGGCGCTCTGGCTGGAACAGGATGGACTGCAGGCTGTGCTTCTCGATACCAACACCAGGACTCACTGTGCAGAGCTCAAGGTGTTAAAGGCCACAAGGACTTAAAGAAATGTGGGACCCTCTGGGGGTCTGGCACACTGAAGGGGTTTCTCCAAGGGACTGTTTAAAAGTTGGGACATAGCATATATTCTACGAGCCATAAAAGGTGAACAAAAAAATAGGTCGCAGTCTACTTTAACTTACACCATTTTATACCCTCCTGGTAGGCCAGTTTACCAATCCACTCACCCTGTTGATATCTTACCATCTACCTATATATACGCAGGCTGAGATTTTTCAAGGAGCCCAAGGGAGTTAGTTGACAGCCAATGGAATTTTGAAGCATAACTCCCTTAATCTCCATTGAAAATGTAAGATCACATCCAACTTGTCTCCCTTAGACTCAGACTTTAAATATTCTCCTTAAGTTCTTTGCTTTGCTCCCTGTACAGTTTTCTCAAAAATAATCATGCCTTCCTCCCTCTGAGCCAGTGGTCTTCCAACTTATTTCATTTCTGCATTGCTTCTTCCAATACTTCAGTCTCCCCAGTTCTTGGTTTTCAAAATATTCCTCTCTCCAGGCCAGAAAGAACAGTATCATATGGCCAGATTTCCAAAGTCAGATGCCTACTGGGATTTTCGAAAGCATCCAGGTACATAACTCCTTTTGAAGTCAATGGGAGCAAGGTACTCCTAGGTACTTATCTGTGTCTTCAGTCACTTAAAGACCTTTAAAAATATGGCCCACAGACCTTTGGAGGACAATGAATCACTGTTTGAAATCAGCTGTGCTAGACAATAGATATTGATTTCTTCCTTGATGGACAAGCCTTCATGAGCAAGATTCCTATCCAATGTCCTTTTCTAATATTTAAATCCTTAGGTTTGTTCTCAACTTTTACTCAGACCTTACTCCCTGTAAAACTCGCACTGGCTGAGTGAAAATTGCATTTCAATGCATGTTGGGTGCTTAATTCCCTTAGGCTCCTTTGAAAATCCCAGCCTCCATTGCTTTACATACAGAAATCATAATTGCACTATTCTCAAGCAGATCTTAAGGTGCGCAACAAAACAAGGAAGAACAAAGTCAAGTTGCCTGAGAGATCACCATGGGTGTTTCTTCTTTATAACAAACTACAGCATTTTTCTTCATGAAATGGAAACTGCCAGTGACATTTCTAGAATTGCCTAAATGATTTAGAGCACAAGTCAATGGACTTGGTTGACCAAGTTGTCCAAAAGAGGAGGTGATGACCCTTGGTCCAACCATTAGCCCAGTGTTAATTACTGGTGTTCTGGAAGACCTGGGTTCAATTCCCCATTCTACCTCCTGTAGACCAGGGACTGAAACTTTGACCTCCCAGCTGAAGGCCTCACCTCCAGCATATAGGTACACAGGGGTGGAGTTTTCTCAAGCTTTCCTATTGAAGCTATTCCACTCATATAAAATACTTGGCTAGTCATGGGGCTAAAATTACACTGTTCCTCAGTGTTAGGTTTAACTCATTGGCCCATGGGTATTTTCTTTAGTTATTTACACATTGTGGAACAGCTTTGATACTCCAGAATACCTTATACCCCAGATATTAAGGCATTTTCCTCAGAGATGAGAGATATACCTACCTCTCTCATAGAACTGGAAGGGACCCTAAAAGGTCATTGAGTCCAGCCCACTGCCTTCACTAGGCAGGACCAAGTACTGATTTTGCCTCAAATCTCTAAGTTGCCTCCTCAAGGATTGAACTCACAACTGGGTTTAGCAGACCAATGCTCAAACCACTGAGCTAGCCCTCCCCCCAGATTTTGCTTCAAATCTCTGCCACCACCCCCAGGTAGAGAGGGGAAGCAAACCATGTTCCCCCACATTCAAGAAGAGTGACCTAACCAACGGACTGAAGTTACAAGAATAGCAGCAGCAGAAGTACTCCCCTTCCTCCTGCTGTTTTGTGAATTTAGCACAATCTCTATTTTTTTGGCTGAAATCATTCAGTAAAATTTGTGTTAAAATCATGAATAATTTTGAGTTGACCAAAAGTTCCTTTTTGGTGAATAAACTTACAATTTAGCTCCTCCTTTGTCTCAACATTTATTTATTGCCATCATAGAATCATAGACTTGGGGCTACTGATTGTAGGGCAGCGGTTAGGGCAGTGGACTGAGACACAGATGAGCTGGGTTCAATTCTGCACTGCATCAGTGACTTCTTAGGAAGGAGGGATAGCTCATTGGTGTGCTAAATCCAGGGTTGTGAATTCAATCCTTTAGGGGATGGATTTGGGGCAAAAACCTGTCTGGGGATTGGCCCTCCTTTGACCAAGGGATTAAACTAGATGACTTCCTGAGGTCCCTTCCAACCCTGATATTATATGAACTGGAGAGGTCACCTAGGCTAGTCTCCTGCACTCATGGCAGAGCTAAGTATTACGTAGACCATCCTTGACAGGTGTTTGTCTAACCTGCACTTAAAAATCTCCAAAGATAGAGATTCTACAACATCCCTGGGCAATTATATTCCAGTGCTTAATGACTCTGACAGTTAGGAAGTTTTTCCTAATGTCCAACCTAAACCGCCCTTGCTGCAATTTAAGCCCATTGCGTCTAATCCTTTCCTCAAATGTTAAGGAGAGCAATTTTTCTCCCTCCTCCTTGTAACAACCTTTTATGTACTTGAAAACTGTTAACATGTCTCCTCTCAGTCCTCTCTTCTCTATCCTAAACAAACCCTATTTTTTTCAAATCTTCCCTCATAGGTCATCTTTTCTAGACCTTTAATCATTTTTGTTGCTCTACTCTGTACTTTCTCCAATTTGTCCATATCTTTCCTGAAATATGGTGCCCTGTATTGGACACAATGCTCCAGTTGAGGCCTAATCAGCGTGGAGTAGAGCGGAAGAATTACTTCTCGTGTCTTGTTTAAAACACTCCTATTAATACATCCTAGAATGGTGTTTGCTGTTTTTGCAACAGTGTTGCACTGACTCATATTTAGCTTGTGATCCACTATGACTCCCAGATCTCTTTCCACAGTACTCCTTCCTAGGCAGTCATTTCCCATTTTGGATGTGTGCAATTGATTGTTCCATCCTAAGTGGAGTATTTTGCATTCGTCCTTATTGAATTTCATCCTATTTACTTCAGACTATTTCTCCAGTTTGTCCAGATCATTTTGAATTATAATCCTATCCCCCAAAGCATTTGCAACCCCTCCCAGCTTGGTACAATCCACAAACTTTATAAGCGTACTCTCTATGTGATTATCTATATCATTGATGAAGATATTGAACAGAACCACACCCAGAACGATCCCTGCGGGACCCCACTCATTATGCCCTTCCAGCATTACTGTGAACCACTGATAACTACTGTGGAAGCAGAGAAAGAACTGACAGGAAGGGGATTGCAATGCATGACAGTTTGTTAGCAAGAGTCAGGCTAACTGTAACCCTAATAACGCGAGATTTGTAGAAGCGAGGAATGTGTGAGGTGAGTGGGAAAGAACTTTTTGAGAAGTTGTTGCGACCTTGTGTAGATAATGTGTAGATAATATGGAATGTAGACTGAGTCTACATTAGTGAGAAAAAACAAGATATCAGAATGACCTACGTATAAACAAAATGCAGCTGTTGCTCATTATTGTCTGTAACAAAAGGTATAAATGCTTGCTGCAATTGTTTACCTGTTGAGAGACCTGTTTAGCTCCCTCCCTCTATGCAATTGCTTGATTAAAATAAAGTATCTGACTTGCTGTACCCAAACAAAAAGTGAGAACTCTGTTATTCTCCGACACTACTCGAGGAATGATTTTCCAACCAGTTATGCACCCACCTTATAGTAGCTCCATCTAGGTTGTATTTCACTAGTTTGTTTATGAGAGTCACGTGAGACTGTATCAAAATCATATGTGGTCTATTTACTCCTTTTTCCCATTAGTGAAGTTTAAGGCTATCTCCGTGTTGTCATATTGTGGTAATTATATATTATGGCTAGGAGCTTCAAAGAAGTGTAGGGGAGATGAAATGATTTGATATTAGGATGTCTAGCTCCTTTTGGCTGTTTTGAAAATAGGAGCCTAAATACACTTTTTTTTTTTTTAGTGACTGTTCCTGAGATGGTGTACCTAAATCCTGTGATAATCCAAGTCTCATTGCTCTCGTTTTCAGGCACTACAGAGCATTGCTTGAGTGCTGACCCAGCCCAGTGCTACTGGTAGCTTCTTACAGAGAATGAACTTCAGGGATCTTGTCCCAAGGGGAACAAAACAGCATTTAAACCATTCTCAAGAAATCAGCTTTTAGTCTTGGAGGCAGTTCAGGAAAACCTTTTTGGTCCACTTCCACAGATAACCCTAAACACCATGAGTAGTTTTGCTGCTCCGGGTAAAGGGTCCAAGAGTCACATCCATAGACATATTGGATGTCTTGAGATGTTTTATTCCTGATGCAGATAGACAGACTAGATAGCCAAATCAATAAGTAGGTAGGTAGACTAAAAACAGAGAACATCACAGGTCAGAATGATCTCACTATATTTATGACAGGTTTCAGAGTAGCAGCCGTGTTAGTCTGGATCCGCAAAAAGAACAGGAGTACTTGTGGCACCTTAGAGACTAACAAATTTATTACAGCATAAGCTTTCATGGACTACAGCCCTAAGGTGCCACAAGTACTACTATATTTATGATCCACTTCTAAAAGGCAGGTGAGTTGATTCATATTCTTATTCACTTGAATCTTTCAATTTCAAAGGACCAGATTCTGCTCAACTTATCTAGGGGTGGCTCTTTCTGCGGAGTCCCATTGACTTCTGCCTGGATGCAACACTCTGCTCACAATGTCAGTTACAGCAGAGGAGCCGTGGCTGGCAACGCAGCTACTATATGAATCACCCAGCTCTCACACTCAACAGCACTGACACAAATTAGGTCAGTTGGTGCATAATAGCAGTAATGTTTGTGTTTGGGGGTGGTGAGGTTGGGGGCAGGGCATTCTCTGGAGATGGCTCTTAGCTTTGGAGTTCAGTTTGCACAGAATCTGCCTGTGACATTCAGGTTCTACTACAAGATCTCTTTGCTTGGACATTTGTCTGATGAGCTGATAAGGGGGAAAAGATTTAGTTTCTCTCTGACAGACATTTGGGTTGAAACATCAATTTGGCGTTGGACAGAACACTGGCTTCATTCCCATTTCCACTAAAAATCAATGTCAAAATAGCCATTCACTTCCAAGAGGGCAGGACAGAGTCTCTTATGTATGAGGAGCCTGATATTCAGACTTGCAGGACACTGAGTCAAAAGGAGGAAGCTGCTGTCTAAAATGTATCCCCACGTGTCACCTATAAATATTGGCCAATGGGACTCTGTAGGTTTGGGTAATCAGGAGTCTTATTAAACATTCGACAGAATTCCTGCATTTCAGATGCTCAAATTCATTCATTCTCCTTGGATTTTCCTTCACATTCTCACAGTGCCGAAGAGTGGTTTCTGCTGGAAGTCACTGACCACGATGTCTTGCAGTCCTGTCCTATTTTACCCCTAGCTCCAATAACTGCTTGGAATGTGTTCTAGTTTTCTATAATTGCTCAGCTTCAAGGCAGCATTCTTCAAACTTCACCATCCTCTCTCCTTGTTTTTTTTTTTGTTTGTGTGCAGGCACAGCAACATCAATTAACATGGGCTTGTTTGCTGTCTTTTTCTACAAATATGTCTGGCCTGTTTGACTGCACCATTTGGTCTGTGATAATTGCCAGATAAATCTTACCATCTTCATTCTCTAGAGCGCTTTCAGCTTGGTGTTCGTAATAGCACAGTTTGTGGCAAGTATGGCTTTGTACAGAGGCTCCAGTGCAGACACTTGGCAAATGCAGAGTGTCTGTTCATATATTCTCTCCCAGATAGGCTCTAGCAGTTGCTCAACACCATCTCTTCCTTTTTAGAACACATTCTGCAGCTTGGGAGGCAGTTTTCGATCAATTTTACTTTTTACATAATTAAGCCCCATAAGGATTTTTCTTATCCACTCATAATGAGGCTCTGCCTCTTTTTTGAGGGATCCTTCCACAAGTCATGAGTTTCTCAATCTTCTATCTCCAATAGGTTTGATCTCTCTCCACCCATGTCCGTGCATTGATCTCTGTGTAAATCTTTCAAATCTTTTTTGGCAGTTTGCTTTCTCCTTTCTTTCATGCTTTCTTGGGCTTGGATGCAGCTCAGTCATTACTTGTTATTGTTACTGGATGATCTGTATTCTGGTTAACTCCTCATATATTTTGATATTATAGTCTTCATTGTCAATTGCTTCTTCCACAGATAGCAGAGGTTTTCCTTTATCGCATCATGGAATGTACATCTTGTCCATGACTTTGATGCATAGAGTATTAGATTGCAATTGTCTTCTTTGGATGCCATTTTTTTTATTCTCTTCTCGATTCCACTTTATCACTCTAGCAATATTCTGTACTACTGGCATCCCCCCACATATTAATGGCTCAGATCAAATTCTTAGACTTCAGCTTTGTCCATAGAGAAGTTATTGTATATCTGTAATATTCTTTCCTCACTTTTTCTTTCAGTTTCTTATTTTGTAACTCTGACAGTTCCCTGATTCCAAGATTTTGTAGGGGTCATGCTGAGCTATCATGGATAGTTCCTTCATTAACTTGGTCCTTTAGGTCAGATGCCAGCCAGGTTACCTGAGCTTCTTAACCCTTTACAGGGAAAAGGATTTTGGAGTCTCTGGCCAGGAGGGGTTTTATAGTACTGTACACAGGACAGCTGTTACCCTTCCCTTTATAGTTATGACACGCCCCCCAAATCACAGATAGTGTTGGATGTTCGGTTCCACACTGGCTGTGATTTCTTCCTGGAGTTCTAGGAGAAAACAGAGTTAATAAGACACATGTACCTTTAGACATACTACTGATTATATAAAAACTAACAATATGTTTCATTCCAAGAACAATTGTTAACCAGTTAACTCTGGGAAACTTTTCCGGGAGAGTGCATCAGCCACTTTGTTAGAAGCTCCCGAAATGTGTTGTATTTCAAAATCAAAATCTTGGAGAGCTAAACTCCACCGAAGAAGTTTTTTGTTATTTCCCTTGGCGGTATGAAGCCACTGTAGCGCAGCATGGTCTGTTTGTAGTTGGAAACGCCGTCCCCAAACATATGGGCGTAGCTTTTCCAGCGCGTACACAATGGCATAGCATTCCTTTTCGCTGATTGACCAATGGCTTTCCCTCTCAGACAGTTTCTTACTGAGAAATACGACAGGATGGAATTCTTGATCCGGTCCTTCCTGCATTAAAACTGCTCCCACGCCTCGCTCGGACGCATCTGTGGTTACTAGGAATGGTTTGTCAAAGTCTGGGGCCCTTAGCACAGGGTCAGACATGAGTGTTGCCTTAAGCTGGTTAAAGGCCTTTTGACACTCATAAGTCCACTGAACTGCATTTGGCTGTTTCTTTCTGGTTAGGTCTGTCAGCAGGGCGGTGATTTGGCTGTAGTGGGGTACAAATCGCCTATAATATCCAGCCAAGCCTAAGAAGGATTGGACCTGTTTCTTAGACTTTGGAACCGGCCACTTTTGGATAGCATCCACTTTGGCCTGTAGGGGATTTATAGTTCCTTGACCCACCTGGTGCCCCAGGTAAGTCACTCTGTTTTGGCCTATTTGACACTTTTTAGCCTTAACAGTTAGTCCTGCCTGCTGGATGCGCTCGAAAACTTTTTCCAGGTGCTCCATGTGCTCTGCCCATGAATCAGAAAAAATGGCCACATCATCGGGGTAGGCAACTGCAGATTCTTTCAATCCCGCTAGGAGACCATCTACAAGTCTTTGGAAGGTGGCGGGTGCATTTCGCAACCCGAAAGGGAGTACATTGAATTCATACACCCCTGCCTGGGTGATGAAGGCTGACCTTTCCTTAGCGGGTTCATCTAGTGGTACTTGCCAGTACCCCTTGGTTAAGTCTAAAGTAGAGATGAATTGGGCATGTCCCAATTTCTCCAATAGCTCATCTGTGCGTGGCATTGGATAGTTGTCAGGACGAGTTACAGCATTTAGCTTACGGTAGTCCACGCAAAAGCGTATTTCCCCATCTGGTTTGGGAACTAGAACCACTGGAAATGCCCATGCACTCTTAGAGGGGCGGATTATACCCATCTGTAGCATGTCCTGGATCTCCCTTTGTATAGCAGTTTTGGCTGAGGTGACTCCCGGTAGGGTGGGGTTCTAATAGGGTGAGCATTACCTGTGTCAATGGAGTGGTATGCCCGTTCGGTCCAACCTGGAGTGGCTGAGAAAATTGGTGCAAAGCTTGTGCACAGCTCCTTGGTCTGCTGTCGCTGCAGACGTCCAAGGGTCGTGGAGAGGTTCACCTCTTCCATGCCACCATCCTTTTTTCCTTCGTAGTAGACACCTTCAGGCCACTCCGCGTCATCTGACTCCCCTCTAGTCTCAGGTTCAAAGTACAGCAAACAAGGATAAACACTCTGGTAAAAGGTACATTTACAAGTTGAGAAAAACAAGGGAAAACTAACACGCCTTGCCTGGCTATTTACTTACAAGTTTGAAATAGGAGAGACTTGCTTAGAAAGATGTGGAGAACCTGGATTGATGTCTGGTCCCTCTCAGTCCCGAGTACGAACATACTCCCCAACAAAGAACACAAACAACAGCCTTCCCCCCCCCCCAAGATTTGAAAGTATCTTGTCCCCTTATTGGTCCTTTAGGTCAGATGCCAGCCAGGTTACCTGAGCTTCTTAACCCTTTACAGGGAAAAGGATTTTGGAGTCTCTGGCCAGGAGGGGTTTTATAGTACTGTACACAGGACAGCTATTACCCTTCCCTTTATAGTTATGACAACTGTCTACAAGACAGTAATTAGATCTGCATTTTTGCAGGGCTCTGAATTCTGGGCACTGAGGAAGAGAAAGTAGGAAATCTTGAATACAGTGGAAATGAAATTTTTAAGATGGGTGGTTGGAGTTACAAGCTGGATCATGTTCAGAAAAAACAAAGTAGGGGAAATTTGAAGGTGGTACCAATTATAAAAAAAACCAGAGGGAATCCAGGTTTAGATGGTTTTGCTAAGCAAAAAGAAAATCGGGAGAACATATATGAAAGAGAGAGTTAAATTTAGAAGTGGAGGGTAAGAAGACCCCAAATTAGATAGATGGATGTCATAGTAAAGGATTTGGTTAGCTACTGGATTTCAGAAAAAATATATACAAGACAGACTCGAATGTATAAGAAGAACTTGAAGACCCAACCCTATATAAATTAGAAGAAGGCTAGAAGAAGATTTGAGTTGAGTAAGTGCCGCTAGAGGTTCAGACACTATATTGCAAGATTGTCATTGTGACAGAAATGTCAATATCCTGTAATATCCTGGAAAAACATACTGATTTAAGATTAACCTATTTGGAGTTTGTTGTATTAAAAATGCAAATGTTTATGTGCTGTTGTAGGACTGCATGGAGATTCTTTAGGAGAAATCATGAATAATACAACCTCTGGGAGCTATTAGGAACTTCAAAAGACTCTTGGGGACAATACGAGTAAAGTGGATGTCCTAGGACATTTTGTGGGGGAGGGGGAAGGGAATGCAAATGCAGGCCTTGATTTAGGGGAGGCGACCCAGGGCTTGTGGGGTGTCAGTCTCGGGGTGCTGTTTTTGTAGTTAGTGACAAAATACAGATTTACAAATCCTGGTGTGAAAATTTATCTTCTTATATGACAGGGATAAATCTTGCATGCAAATCATTCACCAAAGTCATGAAATGTGCTACAAATGCAATTAAAAAATAAGGTATTCAAACATTTAACAAATGGGGGGGTGGGAAAGACGCTTCTTGCCTGGGTGCCATTTGGTCTAGGGCTGGCCCTGTGCAAATGGCTCACCTGGAAACCCTTCTTTTGAAGCTGCACTTTGAGCAGAGATTGTTTGGCTGATTACATATGCAAGGTGTCTTCAAAGAGACAAACTCGATAAATGAGGCACCTTCAGAGTCAGGCATTGTTCTTGTTTTGAGGTGAGGGTGTGAAGAACATGAATCCACAGGAAAATCCTTGAGTGGGGGTTGAAGGACAGCTCTTACTAAAGCCCACAATGCAGTTGGGGTGATCTCTGCTAAGCTTTTATTGTTTTTAATATATGTTTCTATTTAGCGATTTACCTTAAGACTAAAATATGCTTGCTTAGAAAGAGCTCTGTGGTAACTTAGAAACATAGCAATTACACTGTGTAGTGTCTATGAGAAAAGAAGTGAAACTGGTCTGTTATGCAGATTATCTTTTGCTTGTATTAACACAGTGAAGGCAGGTAACTGGTCAGCCTGGGAATACCCCTGTCAGAAGCAACAACGATGCAGGTCTCCACCCGAGAGAGGTAACGACTGGGGAGCAGGACACCTGAGACTGGATGGCCTCACTGGACCATAGAGGGGGAACACAGGTGCAGTTGTCCTGAACTTTACCAATTACTGCACAGTCAGCCCCGTGTAAGGAGCAAACCCCACTCAGCAGACCCTGAGAACCTCCATCTGGTTCCTGGCTCCCAGCCCCTGTCTCCCTTTCCTAGAGAAAACAATGTCCTTCTGATGCAGGTTTATTTTCCATATGGTGCTGGCTCACTTCATATCCACACGATATGGAGTCTCTGCCCCACAGAGGATGTTCTACCATTGAACAGTGACCTGAAAAAGAACTCCGGGTTGTTCGAAAGCTTTTCTTTTTCACTAATAAAATTAGTCCAAATTGTCAGAGAGAGATATGCTAATGGAACAATAAACAACACACAGAGAGGTATAAAGAGAAATAATGCTGATAGTCTATCATGATGTAACACATTATACAATTAATAAAAATGTATACTATTCACATCAGGAAATGATCAAAATGTAGGGGGCAGTTTCTGATCTCTTGAAAAAGGCATAGACCCATGTCAGTGGTTTTATTAGTCAGCCAAACGTTAGCTGTGAATGTTGGCCTTTTTTTTGCTCTTGAGTTATTCGTGAACTCATCCTGATTTCACTGAATGCTTTGCAAATAATTTGGATGGGCAATTTCTTTTGCCCAGGGTTATTCGTGACCTGCCGACAGAGCATGTAAATGGCAACAACAATGAATGGGTGAATAGTTTTATGTATCTGAGTAGCCAATGTCAGTGGCATTCCAGAATCATTCAAAGGACCCTGCTTGGGTAGCAGGATGTCTATGTGACAACTGAGAAACAAGTGTTACGTGTTGTTGTGATGACATCTCTCTTATATGCAGAAGAAACATATCCATTAAACATGGTTGAGTAGAGGAAACTAAATAGTTTTCAGTGTCAAAAGTTACAGCATATTCTTAACTTTCATTTGTTTGATTTGTCACAAATGAGGAGATACTTAGATGATCCCAGCAAGTTGCAATTAGGCATCAGTTGAGAAGATGACTGCCATGGTGGAGTCATGTTCAACTCCCAGAAGTTGTTATGCTTTTACTGAAGTTTTTTTATATCTGGGGACAAAGGATATAGAGCACGAGGCTGACTAAGAATAAGATTGGAATATGCAATTTTGTGGGATTTAAGAAACCTTAATCCTCCCATACTGACTCTTGTGGAAGGAAAAAGACTTGCAAGGAACCATTTAAGATGGAAACCAATTGTATACGCTGCCATGGCTGCATTATAGCCATGTGTATCTGCTGATGCTGATGTGCTGCTGATTTATACAAGCAAACAGCTTCAAGAGGAGACACTGAGAAAGCCCTGCCTGAAACGACTTTATAGCCAAGGGATTAAAGCACTTTCCTGAGAGATGGGAAACCAAACTTCAAATCTCTGCTCCACAGCAGACAGAGGTGGGTCATGAACGAGTTTCTCCCACGTGCCAGGTGATGAGTTCCCTAACCATTGTTTTAACGTACTGGAAGTCAATGAGGTTCCCTGTGCCTTTTTTTCCCCTTTGCCTTAGATGAAACTATTTGGCAAGCTTGTTTCAAATTCACAAATGTATCAGATCAATCAAAACAGCATTTTTCGGTGATTCAGATGTTTGTCTGAAAAATTTTGCCCAGCTCTATACAATATAGCTTTTCCTTTGTCTCATTTCCTATTCTTTCCTGCCATTTTACAGTCTATTTGCTCCTTTCTCATTCCTTAACCTGTGTATGCATCTATTGGTGATGTTTAAGGATGGCTGGCAAATTCCCATGCTTTCACCTCCACTGCCCTCTTGTGTAATTATGCATTATGGCTATCATCTTCAAAGGAGTCTAGTGAGATGAAATGATTTTCTATGTGAATGTCTAACTCCTTAGCCTACTTTGGAGAATCTGATCCTAAATACATGCCTTTTTAAGTGACTGTCCCTGAGGTTAGAAACCTAAATCACTTGGGCTCTTTTCATAATCTAAGCCTCAGTACCCTCATTCTTACGAACCATACACTGTTGCTTAAGGGCTCACCCAACACAGTGTACTTGGTAGCTTATCACAGAGAGTGAACGTCAGGGACCTTGTTCCAGGGGGAACAAGACAGCATTTAAACAGCTCTCAAGAAATCAGCTCTTGGTCTTGGAGTCTGCTAAGGAAAAGGTCTTTGTTCCACTCCCACTAATAGCCCTACATACCTTGAAGGGTCTCACTGCTCCTGGTAAAAAAAATATTTGACATCCTAGATGCTGTTTGCCAGAGGGAGAGAGAGAGAGATTAGACAGACAAATCAATAAATTGATAGACTAAGAAAACAAAAAGATAAAATCACAGGTCAGAATGATCTGACCATATTTAGGATCCACATTAAAAAGGCGGGTGAGTTGACTCATGAATTTATTGATTATCATCTTTTATTTTCCATTTACTTTCAAAGGACCAAGTTATTCCCCCTTCCCCACTCCCTTTCTAGGGGTGGTTCTCTCTGCAGAGTCCCTTTAATTTCTGCCCGGATGCAGCAGTCGGCTCACACAGAGTCAGTAGCAGCATAGGGATCATGACGGCAACCCAGCCATCTCTCTCTCTCTGTGTTTCTCAAGGCAGCGCTGAGAACACTGAGATCAGCTGGTGCAGGATAACAGTAGTTTCTACTTTTGGAGTCTGTGTGTTAGGGGGTGAGTAGATTATGGGCAGGGCATTCTCTAGAGAAGTCACTTAGCTTTGTTTTGTTTTCACTGTGCACAGTGTTTTCTTACCATTTAGGCAAGGTCCATCTCTTTTCTCGGGCATTTGTCTGATTAGCTGATAATTGGAAAAAGATTTATTTTCTCTCTGGGATACATATGAGATAAACATAGATTTGATTCTCTTATGCAGGAACAGCCTGATATTCAGATGTGTAAGTTCCTGAGTCAAAAATCCCATTGGGTTGAGTTTAAGTGACTTAGGGAAAAAACTCCCATTAACTTACCATCAGATCTCTCCTTTTAAAATAATGTCATCGTGCCTAGAGAGTTTTAGCTGGGCATATTCATTTATTTTGATCATTATTACTGTCCCTCAATATTACATGGGGGGATTTTTTAAACGAATAACTTTCACAACATACAAGATCATTAAACATAAAAAGGGGAAAGTTACTGTCTAAAATTTATCCCCATGAGTCACCAATGAATCCTGCCCTGCACCGACTCTGTAGGTTTTGGTAGTCAGGAGTTTTGTTAAATCCTCTGCACAATTCCTACATTTTAGATGCTCAAATGCTCTCATTTTCCTTTGACTTTCTTTAACATTCTCGCAGTGTCTGAGAGTGCTGTCTGCTGGAAGTCACTGACCATGGTGTCTTGCACTCCTCACTTGTTCTTCAGATGCTCAGTCATATCCTTAGGAATCACTCTAAGGGTATGTCTACACTACCCACTGGATCGGCGGGCAGCAATCAATCCAGTGAGGATCGATTTATCGCGTCTAATCTAGCCCTTTCCCATCGACTCCTATACTCCAGTGGCGCAAGAGGTGCAGGCAGAGTCAATGGGGGAGCAGCAGCAGTTGACTCACTGTAGTGAAGACACCACGGTAAGTCGATCTAAGTACATCTTAAGTAACACAGATCTATTCCCCTCCCCCAGTGTAGACCAGGGCTAAGTATTCCAATAATCGCTGGTATCATCTGTGTTCTATTTTTCCATAATCAATCTACTTTGTGGAAGTGTTCTTCATACTTTGCTATCTTGTCTTCTTGTTTCTTTCTTATGATACTTTCTGCTGGTATGGCGATATCTATTAACATTTGGCCTGTTTTTCTGCACTACTCAGTCTGTGACAATTGCCAGATCCCATAAAATCTTAGCCTCTTCATTCTCTAGAGCGCTTTTGATTTGGTGGTTGTAATAACACACAATTCATTTAAAACTGTACTTCTACAGAGACTCCAGTGCAGGAACTTGGTGGCCTCATGTGTCTGTTCTCTCTTAGCCAGGCTCAGCAGGCGCTCCACAGTCTCCTCCTTTTCAGAACACATTCTGGGAGCAGTTCTATTGGTTGACCTTACTTCTATGTAAATAATCCTTAAGGACTCCTCTTGTGCACTCATATTGAGGCTCTCTGTCTCTCTTTTGCAATATCTTTCTAGAAGCCATCAGTTTATTCATCTTCTATCCCTAATAGGTTTGATCTCTCTCCATCACTGTCCATGCACTCATTTCTGTGTAAAAATTTTGGAGTCTTTCTGTGCAGATTTCCTTTCTACTACCTTTCGTGATTTCTTGGGTTGGGATGCTCTCTGTGTCATTGCTTGTTATCACCACCAGATCTTTTTCTCAGTCTCACTTTTAATATGTTTCGATGTTGTATTCTTGATTATCAACTTCTTCCTCCACAGATAGCAGACCTTTCCCTCTAGCACACTGTCGGATGTCCTGTCCTTGACTTGATTGCTATTTAATACTCGTTGCATCACTAGCAGCTATCTTCTTTGGATGTCAAATTTTTCCCTATCTCTTTGATTCCCCTTGATCACCCCTTGTGCCACAATACTGTTGATCTTGTGTCATTGCTTCTACTAAATTGTTTGCATGTGGGTCAACATGACTAATCGCCCTTTTCAGGCTTTCAGTCTCCATTTGCGTAAGTAACTCCTCTTTGTTATTGAGCTCTCAGTTGTCCAATGAGTTTAGGCTCAGTAATTTCTTTCTCGGTATTGTTATTTCTCTCCTTGAAGTCTTGGAGCATTCATGTCCTCCAGCTTCTCTCTTCGGGTTTTGCCAAAATCCAACCTTAGATCACTTCTTGGTTTGCACTACGAGTCCTTTCACACTTTGGCTGAAAATTATCTCTGGTTTTCTTGAATTGTTTGGACAGTTGCATGGTATCAACCTGGGGTTACCCACTTCCACATACACACCTTGGCAATGGAGGAGCCTGTCATACAGCTAAGCTCTTCTGAGGCCCTCTTTATGTCATTTGTAATATTTGTCAATTTGCCTGTATTCTCTGTATTTGATTGGGTTGTCAGCCTATGCCCAAACCAGTATTTCTAGGTCTCGGGGGTTTATTACTATTATTATTTTATTATTATAGAAATCCTAGATATTTTAATATGGATGAATCCAATAATATGCTATAGATATTAAATACTCTACAACACTGGTTTTGAACCTGTGGTCCACAGACCCCCTAGGGGTCCGTAGACCATGCCTAAGATTTTCAAAGGGGTCTGCATATCCCTTCAAAAAAATTTAGGGGTCTGCAAATGAAAAAAGGCCCAAACCCACTGCTCTACAAAAATTACAAAATGTAATAACCAAAGAGGTACTTATAGAATTGGCCATATCCCCAGGGGGTGTGAGTCAGCCATAGCTCCAGTGGAGTAAAGGGGCCAGATCCCCAGCTGGAGTAAAAACAGCTGTATCTCTGCTGATGTTAGAGGGACAGATTATAGAGTTATTAGGCCAGCAAGCGAATGACTAGTGGTTAGGACCCTCACCCTGGATGCAGGAGATCCAGTATCCAATCCCCTTTCTCCAATGCCTTTTTAATTATTTAACTACAGTGGAACAGATTCAACAGGAAAGGCTAAGCAAGTCCTGCATCAGACTGTCCCATAGTCCCAGCTGGGCGGGGATTTTGTGAATACCTGTGGGGCCTGATTCTGTGATTTAGGTGCTTAAAGTGGCATTTAAGGATCTAAGTCCTGTAGTGTATCTGGCCTATTTTGTCTCTGTAGAACACACAAATTGCATCCATCTTATCACTGTTGCTATTCTAAATCTTTTGTATTTAAAAAAATATATATTTTACATGATAGAAAGGGCTCTCTTTATATTCATCCTACTGAAGAGATGACTTCAAGATGACAGTTCAATTCACTTTTATAATCTGAGTTAATTTTATTTGTTTATTTATTTGTCTTATAGGTCATAGTTTTGCTGAAAAAATATTAATGGAAAATCAAACCACAGTGACTGAATTTATTCTCCTGGGACTTTCCAGTGACCCACAGATGCAGATTTTTCTCTTCTTGGTGTTTTTAGTTATTTACCTAATCACTCTGGCTGGTAACATAGTGATCATGGTGGTGATAAGAGCTGATTCTCACCTTCACATCCCTATGTACTTCTTACTCTTCCATTTATCCTTTGTTGATATCTGCTATTCCTCAGCCACGGTACCTAAAACGCTGATGGACTTACTCGCAGAGCACAAAACTATTTCTGTCAATGGCTGTATTACCCAGATGTTCTTCTTTTTCCTCTTAGCTGTTACTGAAGCTTTCATTCTCTCAGCGATGGCTTATGACCGCTATGCTGCCATCTGTGACCCATTGCGTTACATGGAGAGAATGAGCACAAGGATCTGTGTTCAGCTGGTGAGTGGTGCATGGGCAATAGGCTTCTTCCATGCCCTGCTTAACACTGTTTTTACCTTCAAGTTGCATTTTTGTGGGCCCAATCAAATCAGCCATTTCAGCTGTGAGCTCCCTCCTCTATTACAACTGTCCTGCACTGACACCCTCACCAATCAAGTGGTGCTTCTTACTTCTACTGTCATACTTGGATCAAGCTCCTTTCTTTTCTCCCTGATCTCATATATTCACATCATCTCCACCATCCTGAGGATACGCTTTGCGGAGGGCAGGCAAAAAGCCTTCTCCACCTGCAGCTCCCACCTGATTGTGGTTGGCTTATTCTACCTGACAGGTTTTCTCCGGTACACCAAACCCAGCTCAGTCTCCTCTGTGGTGCTGGTTGAAATATTCTCCATTCAGTACAGCATTTTGACCCCCATGTTAAACCCCATCATCTACAGCCTGAAAAACAATGAGGTGAAAACAGCTGTAGGGAAAATGTTAGGGAAATTGAAATTTCTCAAGTAGTGACAATCTTATTTTAAAAAAAAGAACACAGAACTGTGGATAACTTGTGTTTGGGAGATTCTCTGTTCAGGTATCTGACACTTTGGGCCAAAGCCTCAACTGGTCCAAATCAGTGCGGCTCCATTAAACTCAGCAGGCCATATCCCCGTTGGGTAGAAGAGACACTGGAGCAAAGAGGAAGGGATCCTGGGTCCACATCTAGGGTGAGTGCTAGAAAACAGGTCTAGGAAAAATGTTGGGGAAATTGAAGTTTCTCATGTAATGTTGATGATCTGAAATAAATTAAATTACATATTTTTACATCAGAGAGCATAGAACTGTGGATAACGTGTGTTTGGGAAATTCTCAGCTCAGGTAACTGATGGACACATTGGGAGAAAACCTCAGTTGATATAAATCAGTGTGTCTCAATTGAAGTCAGTTGGCCAGATTCCCAGTTGTACAAATGTCACTGGAGCACAGGGGACTGGATCTTGGGTCTCCTAAATCCAGAGTGAGTGCTCTGACTCTACAGCCCGATGCTAATTCACACATTTCTCCCTTTCCTCTCTCTCCATATCTCTTTAATCTGACCCACTGACTTCAGGGGCACTATGGCCAATTTATGCCAGCTGAAGATCTGTCTCAGTCTATAAAAAAGAATCTCTTCCTCTATTAATCTCTGTTCTTTTGTTTTTGACCAATTTGTTGAAACTCTGTTTAATATCCGTTTTCAGAGTAGCAGCCGTGTTAGTCTGTATCCACAAAATGAACAGGAGTACTTGTGGCACCTTAGAGAGTAACAGATTTATTTGAGCATAAGCTTTCGTGGGCTACAGCCCACTTCATTGGATGCACAGAATGGAACATATAGTGAGGAAATATATGTACACATATAGAGAACATGAAAAGGTGGGAGTTGTGCTACCCACTCTAAGGGGCTAATTAATTAAGAGAATATCACTATAAATTTTTATCAAGATAGCCCATTACAGACAGTTTGACAAGAGGTGTGAGAATACTTAACATGGGGAAATAGATTCAATGTGTATAATAGCTCAGCAATTCCCAGTCTCTATTCAAGCCTAACTTGATGGTGTCTAATTTGCATATTAATTCAAGTTCAGCAGTTTCTCGTTGGAGTCTGTTTTTGAAGCTTTTCTGTTGCAAAATTACCACCTTTAAGTCTGTTACTGAGTAGCCAGAGAGGTTAAAGTGTTCTCTTACTGGTTTTTGAATGTTATAATTCCCGATGTCAGATTTGTGTCCATTTATTCTTTTGCATAGAGACTGTCCGGTTTGGCCAATGTACATGGCAGAGGGGCATTGCTGGCACATGATGGCATATATCACATTGGTAGATGAGCAGGTGAACGAGCCCCTGATGGCGTGGCTGATGTGATTAGGTCCTATGATGATGTCACTTGAATAGATATGTGGACAGAGTTGGCATCAGGCTTTGTTGCAAGGATAGGTTCCTGAGTTAGTGGTTTTTGTTCTGTGGTGTGTGGTTGCTGGTGAGTATTTGCTTCAGGTTGGGGGGCTGCCTGTAAGTGAGGACAGGTCTGTCTCCCAAGATCTTTGACAGTAAGGGATCATCTTTCAGGATAGGTTGTAGATCTTTGATGATGCGCTGGAGAGGTTTAAGTTGGGGGCTGAAGGTGACGGCTAGTGGTGTTCTGTTATTTTCTTTGTTGGGCCTGTCTTGTAGTAGGTGACTTCTGGGTACTCTTCTGGCTCTGTCAATCTGTTTTTTTTTTTTCACTTCAGCGGGTGGGTATTGCGGTTTTAAGAATGCTTGATAGAGCTTTTGTAGGTGCTTATCTCTGTCTGAGGGATTGGAGGAAATGCGGTTGTATCTCAGAGATTGCCTGTAGACAATGGATTGTGTGGTGTGTCCTGGATGGAAGCTGGAGGCATGTAGGTAATTATAGTGGTCAGTAGGTTTCTGGTATAGGGTGGTATTTATGTGACCATCGCTTATTAGCACAGTGGTGTCCAGGAAATGGACCGCTTGTGTGAATTGGTCTAGGCTGAGGTTGATAGTGGGATGGAAATTTTTGAAATCATGGTGGAATTCCTCAAGGGCTCCTTTTCCATGGGTCCAGATGATGATGTAGTCAATGTAGCGCAAGTAGAGTAGGGGCGTTAGGGGACGAGAGCTAAGAAAGCATTGTTCTAAATCAGCCATAAAAATGTTGGCATACTGTGAGGCCATGTGGGTACCCATAGCAGTGCTGCTGTCTTGAAGGTATTGTGACAAAGTTCTTCCTCTACCTTGGTGGGTCCTGTGCTTATTGGCGGATTTGTTCGCTTCACAGATTCACACTGTGGGTCAGGAAACAGTCCAGAGATCTTCCCCTCTGGTAGAACCTATAGTCCAGGTCAATTCCTCCTGTGTTTGATCAGGAGTTGGGAGGTATGGGGGGAACCTGGACCCGTCCTCTACTCCAGGTTCCAGCCCAGGGCCCTGTGGACTGCAGCTGTTTAGAGTGCCTCCTGGTACAGTTGAACAACACCTACAACTCCCTGGGCTACTTCCCCATGGCCTCCTCCCAACACCTTCTTTGTCCTCACCACCGGACCTTCCTCCTGATGTCTGATAACGCTTGTACTTCTCAGTCCTCCAGCAGTACACCTACTCAGTCTCAGTTTCTTGCACACCTCTTGCTCCCAGTTCCTCACACACAATTACTCTCCTCTGGCTCCCTGGCTTCCCCTGGCTTGACTGGAGTGAGCACTTTTATAGCATTGTCGCGGAGTGTGGGGGACTCAGGGCCCTGTACCCCGGCTTCCTGTGATTCACCATGACTCTCAGCCAGCCAGTAAAGCACAAGGTTTATTTAGATGACAGGAACACAGTCCAAGACAGGTCTTGCAGGCACAGACAACAGGATCACCCTCAGTTAGGTCCATCTTGGGGTCCCCGGGCATCCCAGCCCTCTTGGGAGGTCAGAGCCCTGTCTGCCTCCCAGCCATATCCCAGCCAGCTCTTGAAAACTCTCTCTTCAGTGACCCCTCCCACAGCCCTTTGTTCAGTTTCCCGGGCAAAGGTGTCACCTGGCCTCTAACCCCTTCCTGGGTTCTCATGTTACATGCTCAGGTATTCTCCGTCGGTCAGTCTCCCATCCCCCAATGCAGACTATCCTAGCCACACTCCCCTGTCAGCATTCAAAGACCACAGTAAGAACAGTCCCAGTTCATCACAAGCATCAGAGGGGCCTTAATTAGAGTCAGGTGCTTAACTCCCTCACCTGACTCTTAGCAGGTTAATTGGAGTCAGGTGGTCTATTAGCCTGGAGCAGCCCCTGCTCTGGTCACTCAGGGAACAGAAAACTACTTATCCAGTGGCCAGTATATCTCCCTTCTGCTACTCTGCTGTTCCCAACTGGTATGGGTCTATCACAGTATATATTGTCCCCAAATGTGAAATAGTTGTGGGTGAGGACAAAGTCACAAAGTTCATATCAGCTATCTTATTCTACCATATTAAAATATCAAGGATTTTTCAATAATAATAAATAATAATTAATAATGATAATGTAATAATCATTGGAGCAAATGGGTTTACTCCCCAGGGAGGGCTAGATCCACAAAGAAACTTAGGCTTGAACAGGAGAGGTAGAGAGAGACCCACATGAGCGTATCTCAATGGTTAGCGCATCCACATCAGTGGGGAGAGATCCCCTGTTTAAACCCTGTCTCTTTATCAGGCACTTAAAGCGGGGCCCTCCCACATCCCTGACCATTGTGATAAAAGTTATAAGCGGTCTCCTCCTTCTATTTCCTTCGTCTTCCGCCTTCCGCCCCAGCTTCATGTAAAAAAACGCCTTAGGGGGGTTAGAGGGTTCCCAGCTGAGAATCAAAAGCAGATGGATTTGTCTCGCTCAATGGGATATGGGGACTGAACTCTTTGACAGCGGTAACGTTTAGAACAAACCCATCTCCTCGTCATCTCCCATTGACTAGGGAACCACCTATCATCATGTTGGAACATAAGAACAAATGAAAGACCATCCCAAGTCAGACCAACGGTCCATCTAGCCCAGTATCATATTTCTGCCAGTGGCCAGTGTCAGATTCTTCAGAGGGAATGAACAGAACAGACAATTATTGAGTGATGCATCCCCTGTCACCCATTCCCAGCTTCTGGCAGTCAGAGGTTTAGGGACACCCAGAACATGGGGTTGCCTCTCTGGCCTTCTGGAACAACAGCCATTGATAACCAACTTATCGAATTCTTTTTTAAAAAAACTGTCTCCAGCTCAAGAGAAAGGGAACAAGGGATGTTGTTAAAATGAAAACCTGATTTAATATTTTACATTTCAAATAGTTTTTTCTTCCTTCTTGTCTTTAATAAAAGGTTATAAAAAGAGATTTTTAATGGTTGTGTTTGACAAGGTACTAAGCAGACTGGAGTCTCTGCAAACCAAACTCTGAACCTTGTTTAAAACTGTTTAATGTTGGACAGTGACTGGGTTATGTGGCTTAATCCCTGAAACATGATGTTTAATATATTGTCATAATTAATTATAATAACCCTCAATATTTTTCTTATCCAAACCTTATCTGAATATTGTTACATTTTTGGTCTTCATAGTCTCTCTGTGGCAAGAAGTTCCACTGTCTAATTATGTGTCCTCTTCATGCCATCAGTATATGCATAGAACCCCTTCCCAACAGTGGTTCACCAAACAATCACCCTCACCTTATGAAAATCCTACAGGAAGAAAGAAAGGAGATCTCCACTGAGTGGGTTTCATTTCGCTATTACATTTTTGTGAATCTCTTCTTCTCTATAGACATGATACTGCATGCTCTTGAATGTTTAGACTAAATGGACATACCCCTACAGCTTATCTGCATTCAGAACTCCAACTGAGACTTACAAGATTTCCACTTGTAGACCACCTGCAGGACTGAATCTAATCAACATTATGCACTATCCCGATCTTGAAGACAGATTCACACTCATGTTAGTAGTCCATACTCACATTTAATTTCAATAAAATTATTTATGTGTACAACATATTTACAGGAGTAAAGTTCATGCTGGATTGGGCATTATATGTCTATTTACATGAGCATTTGTATTTTCACTAAACCTACCAGATTGAAAAGTGAGATCTGCAAGATGTTAATTAGGCCTCACTTTTATAGGGCTCTGAATTCTGGGCACTGAGGAAGAGACCGGAGCAGATCTTGAATGCAATGGAAATGAAAATGTAAAGATGGATACTTGGAGTTCCGTGGATGGACCATGTTTTGAACGAATGAAGTAGAGGAAATGTGAAGTTGGTACCAGTTACAGAAAAGCTGAGGGAATCGAGGCATAGATGGTTTGGCCATGTGAAAAGAAAATCGGAAGATTATATAGGAAACAGGGGGTTAAACTTAAAAGTGGAGGGAAAGAGAAGCATTGGCAGACCCTGAACTAGAGGGGTGGATGTCATACTAAAGGATATGATTAGCTGCACAGTTTCCAAGGAATGGCATTCAAGACAGAGTGGAATGGATAAGAAGGATGTGAGAACCACCCCCATATAGATGGGAGTAAGGCTAGAAGAAGATTTGAGTTAAGTAAGTGCAACAGAAGGTTCAGACACTAAATTCCAAGAGTTCAATATAGAGTGCAAGAGTGCAAAAGACTATATTGCAGATATGATAAGATTCTGTAACATCCTGAACAAACATTATTGAATCAAGTTTCATATTCTTGGACTTTATTTTATTAAAAATGCAACTGTTTATGTACTTCTGTAGGATTGCATGGTGCTTCTTTAGGAAGAAGTCATGAATAATGCAATTGCTGGGAGATATTGGGGACTTCAAATGACTTTTTGGGATAATATGTGTGAAGTGGATTTTCAAGAAAATTGTTTGGGGGTGAAGATTATGCAAATGACCCACCTAAAATGCATTATTTTGAAGCTACACTTTGAGCAGATACCCATTGTCTGTTTGATTACCTAGTCAAGGTCTCTCTAAAGAGCCAAACTGGAGAAATTAATGACTGACAGAGCAGGAGATGTTCTTGGTCTGAGCTGAGATAAGATTAACTTGAAGCCACAGGAAAACCCCTGGGTAGGTGTTAAAGGACAGCTCCTGCCAGAGCCCTGCATACATATTTAAGCTAGATCTCCTGCCATGTATATCAGCATAGCTCCATTGGAGCCAATGGGTGCGATGCCGAGCTGTGGCTAGATTCATAAAGGGACTTTGACTTGAACATGAGAGATTGAGAGAGAACCGCGTCAACATATTCCATATCCCAGTCATTAGGTCACACATATTGGAGGGGGCAAATCACCATTTAAATCTCTTCTTTTCATCAGGCCCTTGAACCAACAGTCTCCTCCATATTACGTGAGTAACAGAACCACTGAGATAAAACTAAGGAGGGGCTTCTTCCTCCTAATTTCTTCTCAGTATTCTCTGTACCACCATACCCGGGCTTATTGCAAAATACACCTTAGTTGGGGTTAGACGATTCCCAGATGGAAATCTCAAGCAGAAAAAATGTTACCCTCCAAGGGATTAAGGCAATGCACACCTTGAAAGGTTGGGGTGGTTAGGGCACACTCATGTCCTCAGCATCTCCCATTGGATTATTTAGCACATGACCTATCTCTCCCCTTCCATTGAGGAGGCAGCCGGGATTCCAAACTCTGGCTTTGTGAATCTCTGTGATTTTCTAAGCACTTCACAGTTAAGCACTGCAATGCTCAGCATCACAACTCCTATGTCCCTTTGTGAACCTACCCCTTGGTGTAAATTGACTTGGTGCCGTCAAGTCAATGTACGTGTATGGATTTACATCAAATGGGGCTCTGACTATAGTGTTCGAATTCTAAAGTGATTTTGTTTTCCTCAAATTTCACTCACCGTTGAGTTGGAAAGCCCTGTGTATCGCTGAGTGTCCACTGACATCATAAACACAGTGGGAAGTGGTGCTGCTAGTCTGTACCCAAGTGAAATTCACCTTTAAATGCAGAACCCCAGCTGGTGAAATGCAGCGTAGCTCCACTGAAATAAACAGGGCTACTCCGATACCTGCCAGCTGAGGATCTTGTCTCAATGAAAAAAGATATGACTTTGAATTCAACCGTTGCCAATGTTTGACTTCTAGAGATATGGTCTGGGGTAAATGAAGAGTCAGCCAATAGGCTGAGCTATTCAAAAGTATCTAGGGGAGTCAGGTGCTCAACTCCTATTCAATGGGAAAAACTTAGACTTTCTGGCTGACCTTGGGCATGAGGCTGGGACTGTGGCGAGCAAGACATGGAAGCCTGATCTCTTCCTTCCCTGTCCAGTGTGTTCAGCCAAAATTCCATGCATGTGCCCTCTTCCATCACTCTTCCCAGCCCATCCTAGTACTGATGTCATCCACTCTCTGTCCCATTTAAGAAAGACACCAACCTCTGCTCCCATTTTCACAGGGAAAATTTCTTCTTTCAGATTCTTCACACAAAATAAATAGATCTAGTTGAACAATGGGACTATTTTCATGAAGAAAACAAAACAAAACATGTCTGTCCTCCTTATCCAAACACAAAACTTTTACAACCCACTTACTAAATAAATTAAAAAGTATCTCTATTTAGCTACTCTAGTCTTCATTTTTTCAGGGTGTCCTGCTTACTAAGCATCACTCTGTAGTACTGTCAATTCTTCATGGCAGTAAATGATGGGTACTTTTAAGTTTGTTAGTTCTGGTCAACATTTTTACCATGATTGTTTTTCCAATTTCAAAGTGTGGTTTCATCATGTTAGAATGTTTTTTGCTGGAAAATCTGAATTTTGAAGTAAAACATTTGATTTTTGCATTGGGAAAATCTAAACAAAAATTGCATTTTAATATGACCTCTCAAAATGAAATGATAGATTTTCTTTCAAAATGTAAAGCTGAAATAAAAAAAAGAGTTGACATTTCTATTTAAAATGACAAAATTACTCATCTCAGTGTCATTTTATATCAAAATATTTATTGAGAATGAAATTGACACTTCAAAAGGATGGTTAGTTTCAATCAAAAAGGACAAAATCAAATGTTTAGATATTTCTGCATTAAAATATTAATACAGAACCAAGCATGACAAGGCATTAATCTCACCTAATTGTAATATAAAATAAATAATAATAAAAGAAGAAGAAGTGGTAGTTCCAGGTTCTTTGTTATATTTAAGCCCTTTAGGTCATGGACTTTCTCTAATTATATCTTAAGCAGAAAGACTAGTAGTTGGTTGGTGTTTAACAGATTCTTGATAGTAATAATCTTCTGTAATTTGAGGAAAATAAATGGGCAGATGTATTGCAGAGGTTAATATATTAATGCACATAAAGTATTTTGAGATCTCTGGGACAAAGATGCTACTGAAGAACACTGCTCTCTTCTTGTAATGCCATTGTCTGTGTCACAGAGCCATAAAAATAGACATGCTCAGACAGACATGCCATCGAAATCCACTATCCCATTTCTGACAGTGACCAGGAACAGATGTTCAGAGGAAGATTCAAGAACCTCAGAAGAGACATGGTATTTAATATCCCTTCCAGTAATGTTATCATAATTAATCATAAAACAACTCTGGATATTTTTATTACCCAATCTCTTTTTGAATTTTGCTACATTTAAGGTCTCAGTGTATCCTTGTGGAAAGGAGTTCCACAGTCAAATCATGTGTCTTTTTGTACCATCTGCACATGCATGGAAAACCATCCCAACACTGCTGCACCAAATCACCCCCATCGTCTTATGCAGTTCTATAGAAAGAAAGAAAGAAAGAAAGAAAGAAAGGATGACCTGACTGAATGGGCTTTTTCCATTCAGCTATTCTGGTTTTTGTGCATATCTTATTCTCTATAGACATGGTACTGCATGCACTTGAGTGTTTAGACTAAATGGACAGATCCCCATAGCCTTTCTGCATGTAGATATCCAGCTGAGGACAGCAGGACTCTCACTTTTAGATCACCTGCAGAATTGAGCCCAAACAACATTGTGTATGACCCCAATCCTGCAGACAGATTCACAATGATGGTAGGGGTCCATACTCATACTTAATTTTAATTACTCAATTGTTCTATCTGTTCACTGGAGTAAGCCTTTTGCAAGAATGGGCACTATGTGAATATTGATATGAACATCTGAGGTTTCACTAGGCCTATCAAAGTGAAAAGTGAGATCTACAAGTAGGTAATTAGACCTGCACTTTGGTAGGGCTCTGAATGCTAGGTACTGAGCAAGAGACAGGAGCAGATCTTGAATACAGTGGAAACAAAACCATTAAGATGGGTGTTTGGAGTTACAAGGATTGACCATGTTCGGAATGAACAAAGTAGGGGGAGTGTGAAGGTGGTACCAGTTATAGAAAAGCTGAGGGAGTCCAGGCTTAGAGGGTTTGGCTATGTGAAAAGGAGATCGGATAACAGGGTGTTCCATTTAGAAGGGGAGAGTAAGAGAAGGTAGGAAGACCCAGAACTAGATGGATGGATGTCATAGTAAAGGATTTGATTAGCTGCAGAGTTTCCGAGGAATAGCTGTCAAGACGGACTGGAATGGATTACAAAGACATGAAGAGTCAATCCCATATAGATGGGAGTAAGGCTAGAAGAAGGATTGCGTCCGGTAAGTGCAGTAAAAGGTTGAGACACTATATTTCAAGATTGTCACCGTGACAGATATGAAAGTGTCCTGTAACATCCTGCACAAACCCTAATGAATTTCCTTAAACCTTATTGAATTAAGGTAAATATCTCTGGAGTTTGCTGTATTAAAAATGCAAAGCATTATGGAGCTTTTTTAGGAGGAAATTTTGATTAGTGCAAACTCTGGGAGACATTAGGAACTTCAAAGGACATTTGGGGACAAGACATGTGAAGCGGATTTTCAAGGAAATTCTTGGGGGTGGGGAAGGGAATGCGACTGACTCCTCTGGAATCTCTCATTTTGAACCTGCACTTAGAGCAGAGACCTATTGTCTGGCTGATTATATTTTCAAGGTCTCTTCAAAGAGCCAAAGTGGATAAATGAGTCGCTCACAGAGTCAGGAGTGTTCTTGTTTTGAGCTGAGTATGTGATGAAGTTGAAACAACAGGAAAACTCCTGGGTGGGGATTGAAGGAGAGCTTCTGCCAGAGCCCAGGCGGCAGTTGGGGTGATGACTGGTAAGCTTATTAGCATATGTGTAGCATATTTTTATATGTTTTCTCTGTAGTGCTTTTACCTTATGAATAAAACATGCAGGTTTACCTCCCACTTCATGTCCACAAGATGTGGAGTATCTGTTTCATAGAGGATGTCCTACCCATTGCACAGTGAGCTGAAGAAAAATTCAGTGTATTTCAAAAGCTTGTCTCTTGCACCAACAGAAGTGGCCCAATAAAAGATATTAGCTCACCTATCTTGTTACTCAGATAGATAGATGCTGATGGAAGGATAAATGACACACAGAGGAACAAAGAGAAATAATGCTGATAGTGTACTGTGACATAACATATTATACAATCCAAAATGCTGTATAGCAATCACATGAGGAAATGTTCAGAAATGCACGGGGCAGTTTCTGATCTCTTCAAAATGGCATAGACACATGTTGCTGGATTTCATTAGTCCACCAAATATTAGGGGTGAATGTTGGCCTTGAGTTATTTGTGAACTCATCCTGATTTCTCTGAATGCTTTGACAAATAATTGGGATGGGCAACTTCTTTTGCCCAGGGGTTGCTCATGACCTGCTGATGCTGCATGTAAATAGCAACCACATTGAATGGGTGAATAGGTTTTTCTATCTGGGTACTTGTTTGACGGCACGAGTTTCTATATCTGAAGAAGTCACACATCTGATGGGTCTTGTGTCAATGACATTTCAGCACCTTCAAAACCCTCTGTTTTGGAGGCAGAATGTCTATGTGACAACTAAGAGACAAGTATTCAATATGCTAGTGATGACAACTCTGTTATACAGAGCAGAAACATATTAATTAAAAACAGCTGAGGAGAGGAAATTAAACAGTTTTCAGTGTCAAAAGTTATGACATATCCTTGACATCCATTGATTTGATTTTGTCACAAACAGGGAGATACTTAAATGATCCCAGCAAGTTGCAGTCTTGCATTAATTGAGAAGAAGATGACTGCAATGGTGGGGGTATGCACAATGTTCAGGAGACCATATGCTTTTACAGAAGGTTTATAGAGCTGAAGTAGAAGGAAGTAGAGTGCCAGTGCAACCATGAATGAGATTGAAAGATGCAATTTTGTGGTATGTAAGAAACCTAAATCATCCCATCCTGACTCTAGTGAAAGGAAGACTTGGAATGGATCATTCAAGATGGAAACCCACTCTATGTGCCACCATGACTGCATTAGAGCCATGTGTTTCTGCTGACTTTACAAAGCAAACTACCTTCAGAGACACTGAGAAAGCCCTGCCCCAAAATACCTTCTAGACCAAGATGTTAGTACTGTGGAGAGTTGTTAAGGCTGCTCAGTGCTGCTGTTCTTGGAGCTCCGGCATCAGCTGCACGAGCAGGGAATGCAGCTTACTGATTCAGCAGACCTCCATGTTATTCCTAAAGAAAGACCACAGGCTCCCTTTGCTGGCTAAGGCACTCGGCCAGGTTTATTGTCAGCAAAGCACGGTACTAGTGCCCTGTCTAATGGGTCACAGGGACACTAACACATGTATTTCTGTGTATTTTTATTCGACATTGGTGAGGCCTCATCTGGAATACTGTGTCCAGTTTTGGGCCCCACACTACAAGAAGGATGTGGAAAAATTGGAAAGAGTCCAGCGGAGGGCAACAAAAATGATTAGGGGTCTGGAGCACATGACTTATGAGGAGAGGCTGAGAGAACTGGGATTGTTTAGTCTCCAGAAGAGAAGAATGAGGGGGGATTTGATAGCAGCCTTCAACTACCTGAAGGGGGGTTCCAAAGAGGATGGAGCTCGGCTGTTCTCAGTGGTGGCAGATGACAGAACAAGGAGCAATGGTCTCAAGTTGCAGTGGGGGAGGTCCAGGTTGGATATCAGGAAAACCTATTTCACTAGGAGGGTGGTGAAACACTGGAATGCATTACCTAGGGAGGTGGAGGAGTCTCCTTCCTTGGAGGTTTTTAAGGCCTGGCTTGACAAAGCCCTGGCTGGGATGATTTAGCTGGGAATTGGTTCTGCTTTGAGCAGGGGGTTGGACTAGATGACCTCTTGAGGTCCCTTCCAACTCTGATATTCTATGATTCTATGACAAGATGGGACATCAGGGTCCTGTCCCCTTGACCGATACAAAGATGCCCCTCTTTGGACTTCTCCTTTTATACACTGATACAAAAAAGTTACATATTACACTCCAGATGCTGTTAGTTACCACCCTTATCCTCATACCTGCTAGTTAGAACAAAACATCCTCACCCATTATCCTGTGATCCCAATCTTATCTTATGAGGGGTCAGTGCGCTCTTATACCATCTCTTAAGAATGTATTTACATAGCTACTTGAGAGATCTGTGTGTGTTTGTACTGTGCTCTCTGGTGAGCAATATGCTTACCTGGTGCATGGTTATTCTGTCAAAGACAGGCCTACTCTTGTTCCCAGCCTTTGTTTAATACAGTTACTTATGCTTAGGTTTCCAGCAAGGCCTATGGCACAGAGATTAAAGCACTTTCCTGATAGATAAGAGACCTAACTTCAAATCTGTGCTCTACATCAGACCGAGAAGGAATTTCATGAGGATCTCCCATGACCCCCGTGAGTTCCCTCACCTCTAGGTTAAAGGTATTAGGGAGGCACTAAGGTGCCCTGTGCTGCTTTGTGACTTTAATTGTTTTTGTTTGTTTGTCTCTTTTGCCCTGGATGAAACAATTTGGCTTTGTTTTTAAATTCACAAATAGCATTGGGTCAACCAAACTGCATTTTTCAGTGAATAAACTACTTGTCTGAAAAAATTTACCACCTGTATTCAGAAAAGCTCCTCCTTTGTCTCATCTCCTTTTCTTTCCTGCCATCTTATACAATCTATTTGCTCCTTTCTCATCCCTTAACCTGTGTATCCAGCCACTGGTGATTTTTAAAGGATGGCTGGTCATTCCCCATTCTTTCTCCTCTGCTGCACTTGTGGTAATTATACATTAAGACTAGGACCTTCAAAGGTGTCTAGGGAGAGGAAATGTGCTGCTGTTTGTGCATCTAACTCCTTCAGCTGCTTTGAGAAACTCAGCTTAAATACATGCTTTTTTAATTGACTGTCACTGAGATTGGGTACCTAAATCACTTGGATGGATATTATGACCCAAGACTCAATTATCTCATTCTTAGGTACCGTACACCATTTTTTAAGGGCTGACCCAGCACAATGTAACTAGGAGCTTGTTACAGAGAGTGAACTTCAGGGATTTTCCCAGGGGAACAAGACAGAATTTAAACAACTCTCAAGAATCAGCACGTAGTCTTGGAGTCAGCTAAGGAAAATCTCTTTGCTTCACTCCCACTGATAACCCTACACAGCTTGAGGGGTTTCACTGCTCTCGGTAAAGAATATTGGATCTCCTTGGAAGCTGTATTCCAGAGACAGACAGACAGACTTGATAGACAAATCTATAAGGAGGTTGATAGACTAAGAAAAGAGAAAATCACCATATTTATGATCTGGGCTTAAAAGGCAGGTGAGTTGATTCATATTTTTATTCCTTTTTATTTTTTGTATCCTTTTCATTTCAAAGGACTGGATTCTGCCCCTCTTATCTAGGGGTAGGTCTCTGCAGAGTCCCATTGACTTCTACCTGGCTGCAGCAGTCTGCTCACACAGACTCAGTTACAGCACAGGGGCCATGGCCGGCGAAAGTGATTTACTTGAATCACCCAGCTCTCTCTTTTTCTCTCTTTCTTAAGGCAGCACTGAGATAGCTGAGATCAGCTGGTGCAGTAGTTTGTATTCTGTGTGCGCAGGGGCGGTCAGGGGAAGGGCGTTCTCTGGAAAATGCCCTTGAAATTGAATTTCCCTGTGCACAGAATCTGCCTGTTTTGACATTCAGGTTCTAGTACAGGAGTAAGCAACCTATGGAAAGCATGCCGAAGGCAGGACGCAAGCTGATTTTCAGTGACACTCACACTGCCCGGGTCCTGGCCACCGGTCCGGGGGGCTCTGCATGTTAATTTAATTTTAAATGAAGCTTCTTAAACATTTTAAAAACCTTATTTACTTTACATACAACAATAGTTTAGTTATATGTTATAGACTTATAGAAAGAGACCTTCTAAAAACATTAAAATGTATTACTGGCACGCAAAACCTTAAATTAGAGTGAGTAAATGAAGACTTGGCACACCACTTCTGAAAGGTTGCTGACCCCTGTTCTAGTACAAGGTCCATCTCTTTCCTTAGGTATTTGACTCATAAACTGATAATGGAGGAAAGGTTCAGTTTCTCTCTAGGGGTGTATGGGGACAAACATAATTTTCATATTGGACAGAACATTGATTTCATTCCCTTTTCCATTAATAACTTATGTCATTCACTTCCAGAAGGGCAGGAAAATTTCTCTACTGTATGTACAGCCTGATATTCAGACGTGCAGACAACAGAGTCAAAAATCCCGCTGAGTCGGAGTTTAAGTGACTTAGGAGGAAAAGTCCCATTAATTTTCTATCAGGCCCCTCTTTTCAAAATTATGTCACTGTGTCGAGATAATGTTTTCGGTCACATTCATTTCTTCTTGATAGTGTTGCATGACCTTCTCATAAACTAGAGAAATACCACCTAGATGGAGCTACTATAAGGTGGGTTCATAGCTGGTTGTAAAACAGTTCGCAGAGAGTAGTTATCAGTGGTTCACAGTCATGCTGGAAGGGCATAACGAGTGGGGTCCTGAAGGGATCAGTTCTTGCTCCGGTTCTGTTCAATATCTTCATCAATGATTTAGATAATGCATAGAGAGTACACTTACAACATTTGCGGACGATACCAAGCTGGGAGGGGTTGCTAGTGCATTGGAGGATAGGATTATAATTCAAAATGATCTGGACAAACTGGAGAAACGGTCTGAAGTAAATAGGGTGAAATTCTATAAGGACAAAGGCAAAGTACTCCACTTAGGAATGAACAGTCAGTTGCACACATACAAATGGGAAATGACTGCCTAGGAAGGAGAAGTGCGGAAAGAGATCATTGGAGATTTTTAAGAGCAGGTTGGACAAACACCTGCAAGGGATGGTCTAGATAATACTTAGTCCTGCCATGAGTGCAGGGGACTGAACTAGATGACCTCTTGCGGTCCCTTCCAGTTCTATGATTCTATTATTCTTATTCTTCTTGAAAAATCCTAATGATTTAATAGGTAATAATTCAATTATATGCTACAGATATGAAATAGTGTTTTCAACAAAATAGTCTAGAACAACTGACAGACTGTAATGGAGAAGAAAGTTATTTTTATAGATTTGGCCAGATGTTCAGCTATTGTAAATTGGCCATAGGTTCATTGCAGCCAATCTGCCCGATCCCAGGCTGGTGTAGCACAGCTGTAGCTCTATTGAAGTCGTAAGGCCAGATTGCAGAGAGAGAGAGAGAGAGAGAATAAATTCCTCTATAGCCTGGTTTCTTGAACACTCACCACAGATGCAGAAGACCAAGTATCCAGTAACCCTGTGCTGCCTCTTTTATGATTTATCCACAGAGGAACAGCTTCAAGAGGAGAGACTGAGGTAGCCCCACATCAGACTATCCCTTAGTCAGAGCTGAGCAGGGTATTTGTGAATACCAGTAAGACGTGATTCTTGAATTTAGGCGTCTAAAGTGGCAGTTAGGTGCCCAAGTCCTTTTGTGTATGCAGCTTATTTTGCCTATTTAAAACACACAAATACCATCTCGCATCTCTCTTTCTCTCGCTCTCTAAATTTAGTCTACTTAAAACACACATTTTGCAGAACAGAATAGCACTCTCTTTACATTTATCCTCTGGAACAGATGATCTCCACATACTATTTCAATTTATTTTCACAATAAGTGTTAATTTCATTTTTTTCTGGTCTTCCAGGTCACAGATTTCCTGAATAAATGCAAATGAAAAATCAAACCATGGTGACCGAATTTATCCTCCTGGGACTTTCCAGTGACCCACAGATGCAGATTTTCCTCTTCCTGGTGTTTTTAGTTATTTACCTAATCACTCTGGGTGGTAACATAGTGATCATGGTGGTGATAAGAGCTGATTCTCACCTTCACATCCCTATGTACTTCTTCCTCTTCCACTTATCCTTTGTTGATATCTGCTATTCCTCGGTCACGGTGCCTAACACACTGAGGAACTTCCTAGCAGAGCGCAAAACTATTTCTGTCAATGGCTGCATTACCCAGATATTCTTCTTTTTCCTCTTAGCTGTTACTGAAGCTTTCATTCTCTCAGCGATGGCTTATGACCGCTACGCTGCCATCTGTGACCCATTGCGTTACATGGAGAGAATGAGCAAAGGGATCTGTGTTCAGCTGGTGAGCGGTGCATGGGCAATAAGTTTCTCGCATGCCCTGCTTAACACTGTTTTTACCGTCAAGTTGCATTTCTGTGGGCCCAATCAAATCAGCCATTTCAGTTGTGAGCTCCCTCCTCTATTACAACTGTCCTGCACTGAGACACTCACCAATCAAGTCGTGCTTCTTACTTCTGCTGTCATACTTGGATCAATCTCCTTTCTCTTCTCCCTGATCTCCTACATTCTCATCATCTCCACCATCCTGAAGATACGCTCTGCGGAGGGCAGGCGTAAAGCCTTCTCCACCTGCAGCTCCCACCTTATTGTAGTTATTTTGTTTTACCTGACAGCTTTTTTCCAGTACACAAAACCCAACTCAGTCTCTTCTGTGGTTCTCGATGAAATGTTCTCCATCCAGTACAGCATCTTGACCCCTATGTTAAACCCCATCATATACAGCCTGAAAAACAAGGAGGTGAAAACAGCTATAGGGAAAATGTTGGGGAAATTCAAATTTCTCAGGTAGTGTCGATCTTATTTAAAAAAAAACACAAAGCACATAGAACTGTTTATAACTTGTGTTTGGGAGATTCTCTGCTCAGGTTTCTGACACTTTGATTTAGACCAGCTGAGGTTTTGGCCAATGTGCCTCCAGTCAACTCAGCAGGCCACATCCTCTTTGGGTAGAAGAGACACTGGAGCAAAGGGGACAGGATCTTGGGTCTCCATCTAGGGTGAGTGCTAGAAGCACCAGGATCTAGAGCCATTCATGCTCTCTCTCTCTTTCTCTCTCTTTGGGACAATATCTCTTTCAATCTGACCCACTGACTTCAATGGAGCTATGGCTAATTTATACCACTTGAGGATCTGGCCAGTTCTATGAAAAAGAACACCTTTGTCTATTGCATTCTGTAGCTCTGCTAGAGTATTTTGTTGAAAACCCTATTTAATATCTGTGGTATCTTATAGGATTCATCCCTATTAATGCCTCTGTCTCCAATAATAATAATAATTAATAATGAGTGTGATCCCCAGCTGGGTCAAGATGCACAAAGGAATTAAGGCTCTATTAGGAGAGATTGAGAGAGACACATATCAGGTATCCCATATCATAGTGGGTAGGGCACCCACGTGGGTGGAAGCAGATCCCTTTTTAAAAGCTTTCTCCTTATCAGGCACTTGAAGAGGTTCTGCTACGTCACTATCTGCTAGAATAAAAAATGAGGGCTTTCTTCCACCTAATTCCTTCTTCTCTCCTCTCTCTCACCATGTTTTTTTGCCACTTTAGGTGGGGTTAGAAGCTTCCCAGCTGAGAATCCCAAGGGGAAGGACGTGCCTTCTCCCAGAGGAGATAGGGACTGAACTATTGTGATACCTGTGGGGTTTAGAACACAACCCTCTGCTTGGCCTTTCCCATTGGCTAAGGAACCATCTGTCATGTTGGCTTTTTTTTAATCCCATTCCTAGTTGCCTATGTCTTCCCTTTCTCTGTGTAGGGAGCCAACTCAGGCTCTGGAAACTGAGTGATTAAAAAAATCACCTAAAAGTTATCCACTACAATGCTCAGCATTAGAACAGCTATGTCCCTTTGTGAATCTAGCTCTGGATGTAAATCCACCCAGTTCCATTGAGATAATGGTGCTTTGTGGATTTACATGAACTAAGAATCTGGCCCATAGTGTCCATATTCTAAAGTGATTTTACATTCCTCACATTTCACTCACCATTGAGTTGGAAAGACCCGCGTATCATCGAGTTTCCACTTAAATCCTAAACATAATAGGAAGTGGTGCTGGGACTATGCATCCCAGTGATATTCACCCTTAGATGCCGCACCGCAGCTGGTGGAAAGCAACATGACTCCACTGAAAGAAACAGGGCTACACTGAGATATGTCAGCTGAGGACCTTGCCTCAGCAAATAAAGTTATGATTCAGAATCCACCTTTTGTCAAAATTGGACTTACAGAGATGTTGTCTCGGGTAAATGAAGAGTCAACAAGCAGGCTGGGATTTTCAAAAGAGTTTAGGTAAATTAGGTGCCCTACTTCTATTGGATGGGGAAAATGTAGTCCCAGTGACATGCCCAAGGTCAGTCAGAAAGTCCATGGAAAGGAAAATATTGAAGCCTGTCTCTGCCTTGAATCACACAATCATCATGTGCCCATTGGTAGTCCCATATCTCTTCCCATCTCAGCCTAGAACTAACAGAATGCACTCCCTGTCCCCATTAGGAAAGACACCACCCGCTCCTCGTGGTTTGAAAGGGAGAATTTCTTCTTTCACATTCTTCAAAAAAGATGAATAGAGCTGGTTGAAAATGGGAATATTTTCATGAAAAAAATCATGTCTCTCTTTCTCATCAAAATTCACAACTTTTGCAACCAGCTCAGTGAATAGAAAATAGCATGATTTAGCTACTCTCACCTCCTGCTTTTGCAGGGTGTCCTTCCTACTAAGCGTCACTCTGTTGGGCTGTAATTTCTTTAGAACAGGAATGATGACCACTTCTATGTTTGTTAGTTCTGGTCAAAAGTTTTTCCTATGTTTGGATAACAAAATCTAAAAGTGTTCTTACATCAAGTTAGAAATTTTCTGTGTGAAAATCTGAATTTTGAAGAAAAATATTTCATTTTTTTTGTTTGGGGCGGGGGGAAGATTCCATTTCAATTTGACATCGTTTGTTTCAAAATGTCCAATTTGAAATGAAAACTTGCATTTTCAATTGATATTTTCACTTAAATTGACAATAAAATGACTCGTCTCAAGCTCATTGTACACAAAAATATTCATTCAGTATGTAAGTTTTCATTTTAAATGGACACTTCAAGAGGAAATGTTTTGTTACAATCAAATTTAAAAATGAAATGTTTAGGTATTTCTGCATCTGTTTAGACATTCTGCATGAGATTTCATCTTTTTGGCCCCTGTTGTCAAAATATGGAGCTTACTGTGTGATGGAAATTTCTGTATCATCTCTAATATTTGTACACTGCCAAGTATAAAAAGGAACTGATTTCATAGCTTCAAAGGCCAGAAGGGACCACTGTGATCCCTAGTATGTCCTCCTGTATCACACAGGCCAGATTATATATATCTCTGGGTCATATACTCTCTTTAATTTCATTTTAAAGCACAGAGACTAGTATTTTGTTGGTGCTTAACAGATGATTTATGGTAATAAAGTTCTGTAATTTGGGGGAAATACCCTCACAGATGGACTGCAGAATGTTGTAATTAATTATTTGGCCTACAAATTTAGCCTCATTGTGAGCTCAACTGTAAAAAGTATGTGACAGTTCATCAGATGTCACAGTAGCCTCTAATATCAAATGGTGATGGAAAAAGACACTCAAGGGAGGGAGAAAGAGAGACTGAATTAGTCCAAAGGAAAAGGTCTCCTGATAGAACTCACAAACTGTGCTAAAGTCATGCCTCATAAATAAGACAGTGTGAGCTCAAAAAATCAGTGTATCTAGGCCTAATTGGTGAGCAAAGTGATGAAGGGATGGGCTATTGCACCCAGCAGTCCCTTTTGGAGTTCTTAAAGAAAGAGACTTTGGGTAGATAAGTTGGCTACTGGAGTGAGTGTCACCATATGGCTGACACGCCCACCATTTCCTGGGACCCCAGAACTTCTTCATCCTAATCCTGAGAGACATCCTGAACAGATTGGTCCAGAGAGAGGGAGGAAGATGACTCCACCATTGCCCCCTGCTCAATCCCAAATACCGCCTGAGTTGTGAGACTTTCTCTCGCTCTGTCTTCCTCCCCTTCGCCCCATCTCCTTTTCCTTCACCACTTTATTTCTTCTCTTTCCTATCCCTCCCCTTTTTCCTTCTGTCCAAAGAGAGGCTGGCTTAGCAGGACTGTATACTTAGGAGCACTGCTGTGAGCCGGTGACCAGAACGAGGCCACTGAAAGTAATGCCCTAAACTGCTGGATGCTGGTACAAGCTTGGCAGGTCTCTAAGTGGCTAATAAGATTGTGGGCCGTGTCTATGTTTCTCCAGCTGTGTTGTTAGTGACAAAATACAGATTTACAAATCCTAGTGTGCAAATTTATCTTCTTATATGACAGGGATAAATCATGCATGCAAATCATGCACCAAAGTCATGAAATGTGCTACAAATGCAATAAAAAATAAGGTATTCAAAAGTTTAACAAATGGTGAGGAGGCACCGAAGACGCTTCTCACCTGGGGTGCCATTTGGTCTAGGGCCGACCCTATGCAAATGACTCACCTGGAAACCCTTCTTTTGAAGCAGCATTTTGGGAAGAGATTGTCTGTCTGATTATATATGCAAAGTCTCTTCAAAGAGACAAATTCGATAAAGGAATCACTAACAGAGTCAGACATTGTTTTTGTTCTGAAGTGAGGGTGGGAAGTACATGAATCCACAGGGAAATCCCTGTGTAATCTCTCTGAGAAGAGAAGTGAAGCTGGTCTGTTAGGCAGACTATCTTTTGCTTGGAATAACACAGTGAAGGCAGGTAACTGGTCAGCATGGGAATACCCCTGTCAGAAGGAAGAGCGATGCAGATCTCCACCCAAGAGAGGTAATGACTGGGGAGCACAAAGCCTGTGACTGGGTGGCCTCACTGGACCATAGAGGGGGAACACAGATGAAGTTGTCCTGATCTTTACCAATCATTGCACAGTCAGCCCGATGTAAGGAGCAAACCCCATTCAGCAGACCCTGAAAATCTCCATCTGGTTCATGGCTCCAAGCCCCATGCTCCCTTTCCTAGGGAAAACAATGTCCTTCTGTTGCAGGTTTATTTTCCATATCATGCTGGCTCACGTCATGTCCACAAGATATGGAGTCTATGTACCTACCACAGAGAATGTTCTACCCATTGAACAGTGACCTCAAAAAGAACTCCGCGTTGCTTGAAAGCTTTTCTTTTTTCAGTAATAAAAATGGTCCAACTTGTCAGAGAGAGAGAGAGAGAGAGATATGCTGATGGAACAATAAACAACACACAGAGAGGTATCAAGAGAAATAATGTTGATAGTCTATCATGATGCAACACATTAAACAATTAATAAAAATGTATACTATTTACATGAGGAAATGTTCTGAAATGTAGGGGGCAGTTTCTGATTTCTTGAAAATGGCATAGATCCATGTCAGTGGTTTTATTAGTCAGTCAAACGTTAGCTGTGAATGTTGGCCTTGTTTTGTGCCCTTGAATTATTTGTGAATTCATCCTGAGTTCATTGAACCCATTTACAAATAATTTGGAAGGGCAATTTCTTTTGCCCAGGGTTATTCATGATCTGCCGACAGAGCATGTAAATGGCGTCAACACTGAATGGGTGAAAAGCAACAGAGGGTCCTGTGGCACCTTTAAGACTAACAGAAGTATTGGGAGCATCACCAATAGAAAAGCATCTGAAGAAGTGAGGTTCTTGCCCACGAAAGCTTATGCTCCCAATATTTCTGTTAGTCTTAAAGGTGCCACAGTACCCTCTGTTACTTTTTACAGATTCAGACTAACACAGCTACCCCTCTGATACTTGACTGAATGGGTGAATCCTTTTATGTATCTGAGTAGTCAGATGATAGGAGGTTCTATATCTGAAGAAGTCACAGGTCTGATGGGTCTTTTGTCAGTGGCATTTCAGCATCATTCAAAGACCCCTGCTTGGGTAGCAGGATGTCTCTGTGACAACTAAGAAACAAGTGTTACATGCTGTTGTGATGACATCTCTCATATATGCAGAAGAAACATTTCCATTAAATACAGCTGAGGAGAGGAAACTAAACAGTTTTCAGTGTCAAAAGTTACAGCGTATTCTTCACTTCTATTTGTCTGATTTGTCACAAATGAGAAGATACCTAAGATGATCCCAGCAAGTTGCAGTCTGGCATCAGTTCAACTCACAGAAGAAGTTATGCTTTTACTGAAGCTTTTTATATCTGGGGTCAAAGAAAATAGAGCATGAGGCTGACTAAGAATAGGATTGGAAAATGCAATTTTGTGGGATTTAAGAAACCTTAATCCTCCCATACTTACACTTGTGGAAGGAAAAAGACTTGCAAGGAACTATTTAAGATGGAAACCAATTCTATATGCTGCCATGTCTGCATTATAGCCATGTGTATCTGCTGATGTGCTGTTGATTTATACAAAGCAAACAGATTCAAGAGGAGACACTGAGAAAGGCCTGCCTCAAACTAGCCTAGAGATTAAAGCACTTTCCCGAGAGATGGAAAACCAAACTTCAACTCTCTGCTTCACAACAGACAGAGGTGGGTCATGAATGAGTATCTCCCACGTGTCAGGTGATGAGCCCCTAACCAATGTGTTAAAAGTATTGCAAGTCAATGACGTTCCCTGTGCCTCTTTGTGAATTTAGTCTTTTCCCCCCCTTTGGCTCGGATGAAATTATTTGGTAAACTTGTTTCAAATTTACAAATGTATCAGGTCAATCAAAAGAGCATTTTTTGGTGAATCAGCTGTTTCTCTGAAAAAATTTGCCCAGCTCTATACAATATAGCTTTTCCTTTGTCTCATCTCCTATTCTTTCCTGCCATCTTACAGCCCATTTGCTCCTTTCTCATTCCTTAACCTGTGTATCCATCTATTGGTGATGTTTAAGGATGGCTGGCCTCTTCCCAGGCTTTCCCCTCCACTGCCCTCTTGTGGAATTATACATTATAGCTATCATCTTCAAAGGAGTCTAAGGAAATGAAATGATTTACTATTTGGATGTCTAATTCCTTAGCCTACTTTGGAGAGTCTGAGCCTAAATACATGCCTTTTTAATTCACTGTCCCTGAGATTGGAAACCTAAATCACTTAGGCTCTTTTCATAATCTAAGCCTGAGTACCCTAAACAACCATAGACCGTTGTTTAAGGGCTGGCCCCACCCCGCAGTGTTCTCGGCAGCTTGTCACAGAAAGTGAACTTCAGGGATCTTGTTCCAGGGGGAACAAGACAGCATTTAAACAGTTCTCAAGAAATCAGCTCTTAGTCTTGGAGTCTGCTAAGGAAAGGGTCTTTGTTCCACTCCCACTGATAATCTTACACACCTTGAAGGGTCTCACTGCTCCTCTTAAAAAAATATTTGACGTCCTAAATGCTGTTTTCCATAGGCAGAGAGAGAGAGATTAGACAGACAAATCAGTAAATTAGTAGATAGACGAAGAAAACAAAAAGAGAAAATCACAGGTCGGAATGATCTCACCATCTTTATGATCTACATTAAAAGGCAGGTGAGTTGATTCATGTTTTTATTCATTGTAATCTTTTTTTCCTTTTACTTTCAAAGGACCAAGTTCTGCCCCTACCCCTTATCTAAGGGTGGGTCTCTCTGCAGAGTCCCTTTCATTTCTGCCTGAAGGCAGCAGTCAGCTTACACAGAGTCAGTAGCAGCATAGGGGTCATGGCTGGCAATCCAGTCATCTCTCTCTCTGTGTATTTCTCGAGGCAACACTGATAAAACTGAGATCAGCTGGTGTAGGAAACGGTAGTTTCAATTTTTGGAGTCTGTGTGTTGGGGGGTGAGTAGATTGTGGGCAGGGCATTCTCTAGAGAAGACACTTAGCTTTTGGCTTCACTGTGCACAGTGACTTCATTACCATTCAGGCAAGGTCCATCTGTTTGCTCGGGCATTTGTCTGATGAGCTGATAGTTGGGAACAGATGTATTTTCTCTCCGGGATACATATGGGATAAACATAGATTTGACATTGGACAAAACATTGGCTTCCTTCCCATTTCCACTACAAATCAATGTCAATTCCATTAGGGCAGGAGAGATTCTCTTATGTAGGAACAGCCTGATATTCAGATGTGCAGGATCCTGAGGCAAAAGTTCCATTGGGTTGAGTGTAAGTTACTTAGGAACAAAACTCCCATTTACAATCAGATCCCTCCTTTTAAAATCATATCGTGCCTAGAGTGTGTTTGCTGGGCACATTCATTTATTATGATCATTATTACTGTCCCTCAGTATTGCATAGGTGGAATTTTTTAAACAAATAGCTTTCACAATATATAAGATCTTTAAGCATAAAGAGGGAAAATTTTCCATCTAAAATTTATCCCCAAAAGTCACCAGTAAATCCTTTGTGCACCGAGTCTGTAGGTTCGGGTAGTCAGGAGTTTTGTTAAATCCTCTGCACAATTCCTGCATTTTAGATGATCAAATGCTCTTATTTTCCTTTGACTTTCCGTAACATTCTCGCAGTGTCTGAGAGCTCTGTCTGCTTGAAGTCACTGACCATGATGTCTTGCACTCCTCACATGTTCTTCAGCTGCTCAGTCAGACGCTTAGGGATCACTAAGTATTCCAATAATCGCTGAGATCATCTGTGTTCTATTTTTCCATAATCAATTTACTGTGTGGAAGTGTTCTTCATACCTTGCTATCTTGTTGTTTTGTTTCTTTTTTATGACACTATCTGCTAGTATGGTGATATATTAATATTTGGCCTGTTTTTCTGCACTGCTCAGTCTGTGAAAATTGCCAGATCCCAGATTCAGTGGGTGTGAATCAGCCATAGCTCCATTGCTAGAGCACTTTTGGTTTGGTGGTTGTAAAAACACACAATGCATTTAAATATGTACTTCCACAGACTCCAGTGCAGGAACTTGGTGGCCTCATGTGTGTGTTCTCTCCTAGCCAGGCTCAGCAGGCGTTCCACAGTCTCTTCCTTTTCAGAACACATTGTGCAGTTCAGGGAGCAGTTTTTTTGCTTGATCTTACTTCTCTGTAAATAACCCTTAAGGACTCCTCTTGTGCACTCATATTGAGGCTCTCTGTCGCTTTTCCAATATCCTTCTAGAAGCCATGAGTTTATGCATCTTCTAACCCAAACAGGTTTGATCTCTCTCCACTCATTTCTGTGTAAAACTTTGGAGTTTTTCTGTGGGGATTTCATTTCTACTATCTTTCATGATTTCTTGGGCTGGAATGCATTCTCAGTCAATGCTTTTTATCACTACCAGTTGATCTTTTTCTCTGTCTCACTTTTAATATGTTTTGATGTTGTATTCTTGATTATCAACTTCTTCCTCCATGGATAGCAGACCTTTTCCTGTATCACACTGTCAGATGACCTGTCAGTGTCTTGATGGCTATTCAATACTCATTGCATCACTATCAGCTGTCTTGTTTGGATGTCAAATTTTTACTTATCCCCTTGATTCCACTTGATCTCCATGGCACTGTGCCATACTACTGTTTATCCTGTGTCATTGCTCTACCAAAATGTTTGCATGTGGGTCAACTTGACTAATCTCCCTTTTCAGGCTTTCAATCTCCATTTCCAAAAATAATTCCTCTTCACTATTAAGCTCTTAGTTGTCCAGTGAGTCTGTGCTCAGTCATTCCTTTCTCGGTGTTGTCGTTTCTCTTCTTCCAGTCTTGGCGCATTCATGTCCTCCAGCCTCTCTCTTCTGGTTTTGCCAAAATCCAACCTTAGTGCAAACCAAGAAGTAATCTAAGAGTCCTTTTCACTCTTTGGCTGAAAATTATCTCTTTTCTTGAATTATTTGGACAATTGCATTATATCACCCTGGGGTTACCCACTTCCACACACACACCTTGGCAGTGGAGGAGCCTGTCATAAAGCTAAGCCCTTCTGAGGCCCTCTTTATGGCATGTTTTATACTTATCAATTCACCTGTGTTCTCTGTATTAGGTTGCCAGGCTATGCCCAAACCACAACAGTGGTTTTGAACTTTTGGTCCACAGACCCGTGGTGGTTCGTAGACCATGTTTAAGATTTTCAAAGGGGTCTGCACCTACATTTTTAGGGGTCCGCAAATTAAAAAAGGCCAAAAACTGCTGCTCTACAAAAAGTACAAAATGTAGTAAACAGAGAGATACTTATAGAATTGGCCAGATCCCAGATTCAGTGGGTGTGAATCAGCCATAGCTCCATTGGAGTAAAGGGGCCAGATACCCAACTGGAGTAAAAACAGATGTATCTCTAATCTGTCCCTCTAACATCAGGAAAGAGTTATTAGGCCACAGAGAAACTGCAAGCAAGCGAATGACTGGTGGTTAGGATCCTCACCCTGGATGCAGGAGATACAGTATCCAGTCCTCTTTCTCCAATGCCTCTTTAATTATTTAAACACAGTGAAACAGATTCAAAAGGATAGCCTAAGGAAGGTACACATCAGACTGTCCCATAGTCCTAGCTGGGTGGGGATTTTGTGAATACCTGTGGGGCCCGATTCTGTGATTTAGGTGCTTGAAGTGGCTGCCAGGGATCTAAGTCCTGTTGTGTATCTGGTCCATTTTGTCATTGTAGAACACACAAATTCAAGCCAGATTATCGCTGTTGGTTTTCTAAATCTTGTCTATTTAAAAATATATATATATATATTTTACATGATAGAATAGGGCTCTCTTTATATTCAGACTACTGAAGAAATGACCTCTAGATGACAGTTCAATTCACTTTTATTTTCTGCGTTAATTTTATTTATTTATTTGTCTTATAGGTCCTAGTGTTGCTGAAAAAATATCAATGAAAAATCAAACCACAGTGACCGAATTTATTCTTCTGGGACTTTCCAGTGACCCACAGATGCAGATTTTCCTCTTCTCGGTGTTTTTAGTTATTTACCTAATCACTCTGGGTGGTAACATAGTGATCATGGTGGTCATAAGAGCTGATTCTCACCTTCACACCCCTCTGTACTTTTTCCTCTTCCATTTATCCTTTGTTGATATCTGCTATTCCTCGGTCACGGTGCCTAACACACTCAGGAACTTCCTGGCAGCACACAAAACTATTTCTGTCAATGGCTGCATTGCTCAGCTGTTCTTCATCCTCCTCTCAGCTGGGGCTGAAGTTCTCATTCTCTCAGCCATGGCTTATGATCGCTATTCTGCCATCTGTGACCCATTGCGTTACATGGAGAGAATGAGCAAAGAGATCTGCGTTCAGCTGGTGAGTGGGGCATGGACCATGGGCTTCTTTTATGCCCTTCTTAACACTGTTTTTACTCTGAAGTTACGTTTCTGTGGGTACAACCAAATCCATCATTTCAGCTGTGAACTCCCTCCTCTGTTACAACTGTCCTGCACTGAGACCCTCACCAATCAAGTGGTGCTTCTTACTTCGGCTGTGATATTTGGATCAAGCTCCTTCCTCCTCACTCTGATCTCATACATTCACATCATCTCCACCGTCCTGAGGATACGCTCTGCAGAGGGCAGGCGTAAAGCCTTCTCCACCTGCAGCTCCCACCTTATTGTGGTTGGCTTATTTTACCTGACAGGTTTTCTCCAGTACACAAAACCCAGCTCAGTCTCTTCTGTAGTGCTGGATGAAATATTCTCCATCCAGTACAGCATCTTGACCCCCATGTTAAACCCCATCATCTACAGCCTGAAAAACAAGGAGGTGAAAACAGCTCTAAGGAAAATGTTGGGGAAATTGAAGTTTCTCAAGTAATGTTGATGATCTTAAGTAAATTAAATTACATATTTTTACATCAGAGTGCATAGAACTGTGGATAACTTGTGTTTGGGAAGTTCTCAGCTCAGGTAACTGACGGACACAAATTGGGACAAAACCTCAGTTGGTCTAAATGAGTGTGGCTCCATTGAAGTCAGCAGGCCAGATTCCCAGTTGTAGAAGAGTCACTGGAGCACTGGATCTTGGGTCTCCTAAATCCAGAGTGAGTGCTCTGAGCACCGGGCTGTAGAGTCATTCACACATTTCTTCCTTTCCTCTATCTCCATATCTCTTTAGTCTGGCCCACTGACTTCAGGGGATCTATGGCCAATTTATGCCAGCTGAGATTTTGGCCAATTCTATAAAAAGAATCTCTTCATCTTTTAATCTCTGTTCTTTTGTTTTTTGACTAATTTGTTGAAACTCCATTTAATATCAGGAATCTCATTCTATTCTACTAAAATCTCAAGGATTTTCCATAATAATTAATAAGGATAATATAATAATCATTGGAGCCAATGGGTTTACTCCCCTGGGAGGGCTAGATCCACAAAGGAACTTGAACAGGATAGTTAGAGAGAGACCCACATGAGCGTATCCCGGTGGTTAGGGCATCCACATGGGAGGGGGGACATCCCCTGTTTAAATCCTGTGTCTTTATCAGGCACTTGAAGTGGGGCCCTCCCACATCCCAGGTGACTACCCTGACCATTATAAGCAGTCTCCTCCTTCTAATTCCTTCTTCTTCCTCCTCCAGCCCCAGCTTCATGTAAAAAAAAAAAAAAACATTTGGTGGGGTTAGAGGTTTCCTAGCTGAGAATCAGAAGCAGAAGGATGTGTCTCACTCATGGGGATATGGGGACTGAACTCTTTGACAGTGACAGGGCTTAGAACACACCCAACTCCTCAGCATCTCCCATTGACTAGGGAACCATCTATTATCATGTTAGAACATAAGAACAAATGAAAGACCATTCCAGGTCAGACCAACGGTCCATCTAGCCTAATGTCATGTTTCTGCCAATGGCCAGTGCCAGATTCTTCAAAGGGAATGAACAGAACAGACAATTATCGAGTGATGCATCCCCTGTCATGCAGTCCCAGCTTCTGGCAGTCAGAGGTTTAGTGACACCCAGAACATGGGGTTGCCTCTCTGGCTTTCTGGACTAATAGCCATTGATGACCTATCCTCCATGAACTTATCTAATGTTTTTTTTTTTTTAAACTGTCTTCAGCTCAAGGAAAAGGGAACAAGAGATGTTGTTAAAATGAAAGCCTGATTTAATATTTTACATTTCACATGCATTTTTACTTCTTGTCTTTAATAAAAGGTTATAAAAAGAGATTTTTAATGCTTTGTTTGCCAAGGTACTAAACAGACTGAGGTCTCTGCAAACCAAACTCCGAACCTTGTTTAAAACTGTTTAATGTGGGACAGTGACTGGGTTATGTGGCTTAATCCCTGAATATGATGTTTAATATCCCTTCAAAATATGTTGTCAACATTAATTATAATAACCCTGAATATTTGTCTTATCCAAACCTTTTCTGAATATTGCTACATTTTTGGTCTTCAAAGTCTAAATGTGTCCAGAAGTTCCACTGTCTAATTATGTGTCTTCTTCATGCCATCAGCACATGCATGGAACACCCTCCCAACAGTGGTTCACCAAACCATCAACTTTACCTTATGGAAATCCTACAGGAAGAAAGAGAGGAGGTCTCCACTGAGTGGGCCTCTTCATTTCCCTATTATGTTTTTGTGAATCTCTTCTTCTCTATAGACGTGATACTGCATGCTCTTGAGTATTTAGACTAAATGGATATATCCCTACAGCCTGTCTGCATTCAGAACTTCAACTGAGGCTTCCAAGACTTCCACTTATAGACCACCTGCAGGACTGAATCTAATCAACATTATGCATGATCCCCACCTTGCAGATAGATTCACACTCGTGCTAGTAGTCCCTATTAACACTTAATTTCAATAAAATTATTCATATGTACAACATATTCACAGCAGTAAAGTTCTTGCTGGATTGGGAATTATATGTCTATTTATATGAACATTTGTATTTTCACTAAAACTACCAAATTGAAAAGTGAGATCTGCAAAATGTTAATTAGGCCTGCACTTTCACAGGGCTCTGAATTCTGGGCACTGAGAAAGAGACCGGAGCAGATCTTGAATACAATGGAAATGAAAATGTAAAGATAGATATTTGGAGTTCCATGAATGGACCATGTTTGGAATGAATGAAGCAGAGGAAATGTGAAGTTGGTACCAGTTAGAGAAAAGCTGTGGGAATTGAGGCATAGATGGTTTGGCCACGTGAAAAGAAAATTGGAAGATTATATAGGAAACAGGGAGTTAAACTTAGAAGTGGAGGGAAAATGAAGCGTTGGCAGACCCAGAACTAAATGGATGGATGTCGTACTAAAGGACATGATTAGCTGAAGAGTGTCCAAGGAATGCATGCAAGACAGACTGGAATGGATAAAAAGGATGTAAAGAACCAACCCCATATGGATGGGAGTAAGGCTAGAAGAAGATTTGAGTTAAGTATGTGCAGCAGGAGGTTCAGCCACTATATTCCAAGAGTTCAATATAAACTGCAAGAGTGCAGAAGACTTTACTTGCAGATATGACAAGATCCTGTAACATCCTGAACAAACTTTATTGAATTAATTTTCACATCCTTGGAGTTCATTGAATTAAAATTCAAATGTTTATGTACTTCTGTGGGATTGCATGGGGCTCCTTTAGGAGGAAGACACGAATAATGAAATTGCTGGGAGATATTGAGGACTTCAAAGGACTTTTGGGGATAATACATGTGAAGTGGATTTTCAAGGAATTTGTTGGGGGTGAAGATTATGCAAATGGCCCACCTAAAATCCATTTTTTGAAGCTACACTTTGAGCAGATACCCATTGTCTGGCTGATTACCTAGTCAAGGTCTCTTTAAAGAGCCAAACTGGAGAAATCAATGAATGTCAGAAATCGGTATATAAGAAACTGGGACTAACTGGTGGACAACGTAATGAGGGGAGGGGCTGTTGCACCCATCACTCCCTTTTGGCATTCTTAAATAGAGACTTTGGGGAGAACCCCTGGCTACTGGAGTGAGCTTCCATATCCTGGCTGATACCCCCACCATCTATTATGACTTGGGACTTTTGTCATCCTAATGTTGAGAGATGTCCTGACCAGACTGGGCCAGAGAAAGAAACCCAGATTACAACACCAACCTCCTCAGATAAATTCTGAATACCACCTGAGATGCAAGACAGTGGCTCTCTCTCTCTCCCCACCCCACCCCCACACACAATATCTTTTTCCTTTCCAACTTAATTTCTTATCTTTCCTATCCCTCACCTTTTTCCTTCTGCCTAATGAAAGTCTGGCTTAACAGTACAATCAGTGTATTTTGCAACACTGTTGTGAGCCTGTGACCAGAAAAAGGCATCTAAAAGCAATGCCCAAACCAGCCCAATACTGGTAGAAGCTTGTCAGCTCTCAGAGTGGCTAATAAAACCATGTGCTGGGCCTCTGTTTCCACAGGACTGAGGCTACAAATGAAATCAACACCAGAGACAGAAGCTGCATTTTCTGTTTTTGCTGTTCTTTTCTCTCCCCCAATATGTGCATTTCTCTTGTTCTGTCTACTAGTTTTTAGACTACATGGACATATCCTGACAGCCTGTTTGCATTCAGAAATCCATCTGAGGCTAAAAGGACTTCCACTTATAGACTACCTGCGGGATTGAGTCCAATCAACATTGTGTACGATCTCCATCCTGCAGAAAGATTCGCGCTCATGGTAGAAGCCTGTACTCACACTTAATTTCAATAAAATTATTCATGTGTTGATCCTATTCACAGGAGTAAACCTTTTGCAGGATGGGGCACTATATGAGCATTTGCATTTTCATTAAGCCTATTAAATTGACGAGAAGTACAAAATGGTAATTAAGCTGCACTTTTGTAACGCTCCCAATGCTGGGGTTTGAGGAAGAGACAGGAGCAGGTCTTGTATGCAGTGGAAATGAAAATGTTAAGATGGACACTTGGAGTTACAAGAACGGACCGTTTTCAGAAGTAATGTATTAGGGGAAGTGTGAAATTGGTACCAGCTACAGAAAAGCTAAAAGAATCCATGCTTACTTGGTTTGACTATGTGAAAAGAAGATCAGAAGAAAAAAAATAGGAAACAGGGAGGTAAACTTAGAAGTGTAGGGTAAGAGAAGAGTTGGCAGACCCAAAACTAGATGGATGGATGCCATGGTAAATGATTTGATTAGCTTCAGAGTTTCCAAGGAACTGCCTTTAAGACAGACTGGAATGGATAAGAAGACACAAAGAGCCAACCCTATATAGATGGGAAGAAGGCTAGAAGAAGATTTGAGTTGCGTAAGGGCAGCAAGAGATTCAGATACTATATGGCAAGATTGTCATTTTGACAGATATGATAGTGTCCTGCAAAGTCCTGGACAAACCTTACTGAATTAAGTTTCACAACTTTGGAGTTTGTTTTATTAAAAATGCAAATGTTTATGTACTTCTGTAGGATTGCATGGTGCTTTTTTAGGAGGAAGACATGAATAATGCAATTGCTGGGAGATATTGGGGACTTCAAAGGACTTTTGGGGATGATATGTGTGAAGTGGATTTTCAGTGAAATTGTTGGGGGTGAAGATTATGCAAATGAATAACCTGGAATCCATCCTTTTGAAGCTGCACTTTGAGTAGAGACCCTTTGTCCAGCTGATTACCTAGTCGAGGTCTATTCAAAGAGCCTAACTGGATAAATTGATGACTCAGAGAGTCAGGAGTAGTTTGTGTTCTGAGCTGAGGATGTGAAGATTTGAAACCAGAGAAAAAATCCTGGGTAATGGTTGAAGCATTGCCCCTGCCAGGGCCCTGCACACATACTTAGAGTCATCTAATCTCATACTTCACTAGAAGTAGGGTGACCAGATGTCCCGATTTTATACGGACGGTCCCGATTTTGGGTCTTTTTCTTATATAGGCTCCTATTACCCCCCACCCTCCTCCCAATTTTTCACACTTGCTGTCTGGTCACTCTAACTAGAAGCTAAATTAGATTGGCTTCCCCCTTAAGTTACAGGAACAGAACATATCTGATTTACATTCTCTTGGCCTGCCCAGATTCTCCTGTGTGTCCATGTGATACACCCAGTGCAACCCAGCCTGTTCAAACTGGTTCCAGTGCTCCCCAAAGGCATGGTTTATTAATGACCACTAAGGCTACATCTACACTATGAGCTAGAGGTGTTTCCCATGTCATTGAGCTAGCATTCCAAAATTAGCAATAGTAGCATGGGCAGCTGTGAGCAGTAGCATGGACTCATTTCACGGAGTAATAATCCCACCTGAACCCCGTGGGTATGTATTTGACAAAGCTAGCCATACCGCCACACACCACAGCCCATACTGCAGCAGCTACACTATTATTTTTAGTGAGCTAGCTCAATGATAGCTAGCACGTGTATGTCTATGTGAAGTGGGAATCACACCCCTAGTTCATAGTGTAGACACACCCTAAGTGTAAGTTGTTAGGCAAGTATTGGAAAGGGTCACCTCCCTCTTCTCCTAGGGAGTTAGGCTCTACAACCCTGACAGACCTCTTGGGTGAAATATCCATTCCATTATATGGTCCAAAAGCACAAGAGTCATGATAGATCCAGAAACAATATTGCGAATTACTAAAGTGAAATCCCATGTGTCACTCATTAGATAGAATGTAACTGAAAAATGGCTAGAGCGACACAAGGAGTTTAACATCGTGTTTACAGACTTTGCAGCTGTTTTTTGACTCAGTGTATCAATCAGCTCTGTGGATACTGCAACTTGTGTGTGGGATGACTGAGGGCTTCGGATGTCTCATGGAAGAACTGTACCACAGTACATGTGTTTGTATGGGGGTAAATGGTTTTATTACAGACTGGTTTTCAGTAGAATGAGGGGTATGCCAGGAATGCAATCTCTCACTTATGTAATGTAATGTTCTGATAGATTATACAGTGACAGGTTTCAGAGTAGCAGCCAATGACAAGGCTTATTGAAGCTGAAGTAGGAAGTGTAATATGTAAATATTCATCTTTAGTAGATTTTGAATATGTGGATGATATTTCCTTACTTAGAGAGACTATTGACCAGCTACAGCTACTGATGTAAGAGCTAAGGAAAACTGTGGAATCTAAGATGATAAAACCAAAGCCATGCATGCCTCCTATCAAATGGAAATGAATGACCTGGTGATGCTGCATGTAGATGGCAATGACATTGAATGGGTGAATATCTATCTGGGTAGTCAGTTGACAGCAGGAGGTCCATATGCGAAGAAGTCACACATCTGATTGGTCTTGCATCCATGGCACATCGGCATCTTCAAAGGCCTCTGTTTGGGTGGCAGGCAGTTTATGTGACAACTAAGAGAAGTGTTCGGTGTGGTAGTGATGACAACTCTGTTATTCAGAGCAGAAACATATCCATTAAAAATAGCTGAGGAGAGCAAAATTAGACAGTTTTCAGTGTCATTAGTTAAGAGTATTCTTAATATCCTTTGGTTTGATTTGGTCACAAATGAGGAGCTACTTAGATAAACCCAGCAAGTTGCAGTCTTGCACCAGTTGAGAGTAAGATCCCTGCAATGGTCAGGTCCTGTCTAATGTGCATAAGAAGGTATACTTTTAGTAAAGGTTTATAAATCTGAGGTTAAAGAATGTAGAGTATGAGGCCAATCATGAATGAGATTGGAAGATGCAATTATGAGGAATTTAAGTAACCTAAGTCCTCCCATACTGATTCTTATGGAAGCAAGAAGAGTTGCAAGGGACAATCCAAGATGGAAATCTATTCTATGTCCCACCCTAGCTGCATTATAGTGATGTGTATCTGCTGCTGCTGATGTGCCGCTGATATATATGCAATGTGAACAGCTTAAAGAGGATAGCCTGAGGAAGCCCCGCCCTAACTACCTTACACCCCAGAGATTAAACACTGTCCTCAGAGATGGGAGACCTAGCTTCAAACCTCTGCTCCGTGTCAGACAGAGAGGGAACTGAACGAGGATATTCCGTGGCTGAGTGCCCTAACCACTAGGTTGGAAGTATGGGAGGATGTTAGGGTTCCACATGCTGAGTTTGTCAGTTTAGCCTTCCCTCCCCACCCCCACCCTCACCCCCACCCCTGATGAAAATATTTGGCAAATAGGTTTCACCTTTGCAAATCGTCAACCAAAACTGCATTTTTTTGTAAATAAACTATTTACCTCAAAATTTTGCCCAGCTCTATACAATACATCTCCTCCTTTGTCTCATCTCTTACTCTTTCCTGCCATTTTATACAGTCTATTTGCTCATTTCTCATTCCTTAACCTGTGTGTTCATCTATTGGAGATGTTCAAGGATGGCTGGCCATTTCCCACGTTTTGTCATCTTCTGCCCTCCTGTGATAATTACACATTATAGCTAGGATCTCAAAGGATTATATGGGTGATAAAAATATTTGCTATTTGGGTGTCAAAGCAGCAAAAGGAGAATCTGAGCTTAAATATGTGTCTTTTTGATTGACTTTCACTGAGTTTGGATATCTAAATCCATTAGGCTCTTTTGATAATCCAAGTATCATTGCTCTCATTCTTACTCATGGTAGAATGGTGCTTAAGGGTTGAACCAGCACAGTGTTATTTATAGCTTGTTACAGAGAGTGAACTTCAGGGATCTTGTCCCAGGGGGAACAAGCCAACTCTTTTAAACAGCTCTCAAGAATCAGATCTTAGTCTTGGAGTCAGCTAAGGAACAACTCTTTGCTCAATTCCCACTACACATTTTGAGGGGTTTCACTGCTCTGGATAAAGAATATTGGATCTCCTTAGATGCTGTATTCCAAAGGTAGGTAGAGAGATTAGGTAGAAAAATCTGTAAGTATGTGAATAAGCAGACTAAGAAAACAGAGAGAAAACCACAGATCAGAATGAATTCACCATATTTAAGATCCATATTTAAAAGCCAAGTGAGTTGATCCAAATTTGCATTCCTTATTAAGATTTTTTTATCCTTTCCATTTCAAGGGACTAGATTCTGCCTCCCCTTACCTGGAGGTGGGTCTCTCTATAACGTCCCATTGACTTCTGCCAGGATGCAGCAGTCTGCTCACACAGAGTCAGTCGCAGCATAGGGGCCGTGAGTAGCAGCCCACCTACTACTTGAATCAAACAGCTCGCACTCTCACTATTTCTCAAGGCAGGACTGAGACAACTGAGATCAGTTGGTGAATGTTAGCAGTAATTTCTATTTTTGGAATGTTTGTGTGGGTGCGGGGGGGGGGGGGGGGGGGGGAGGCATTGGTAGAGATTAGAAGTAGGACATTCCCTGGAGAAGACACTTAGTTTTAATAAGAATGTAAAAATGGCCCTACTTGTTCAGACCAAAAGTCCATCTAGCCCAGTATCTTATTTTCAAATAATGGCTGGTGCCAGATGCTTCAGAGGAAGTCAATAAAACATGGACATTTATGGAGTGATCAATCCCCTGTTGTTCAGTCCCAGCTTCCAGCAGTCAGTGGTTTAGGTACACCCAGAGCATGGGGATATATTCCAGACCAATTTGGCTAATAGCCATTGATGGACTTATCCTCCATGAACTCATCTAATTCTTTTTTTTACCCAGTTATACTTTTGGCCTTTGCAATATCCGTTGGCAATGAGTTCCACAGGTTGACTGTGTATTGTCTGAAGAAGTACTTCTTTATATTTGTTTTAAACCTGATGCCTATTAATTTCATCAGGTGACCACTGCTTCCTCTGGTATGTGAAGGGATTTTATAGGGACAGTCCCAATATTTGGGTCTTTTTCTTATGTAGGCTCCTATTACCCCCCACCCCGATTTTTCACACTTGTGGAGATTTTATTCACCTCTATCATATCCCCCTTCAGTCACCTTTTTCCAAGCGATTTATATAGTGGCATTCTTATACTATTGGTCTTATTATCTATCCCTTTCTTAATGGTTCCTAACATTCTGTTATTTTTTTTTTATTTCCACTGCACATTGAGTTGATGTTTTCAGAGAACTATACATGATGACTCCACCATCTCTTTCTTAAGGGGTAACAGATAATTTAGACCACATCAGTTTTATGTATAGATGAGATCAAATTATCCAATATGCATTACATTGCATCAATCAACATTGAATTTCATCTGCCATTTGTCACTCAGTTACCCAGTTTTTTGAGATCCCTTTGTAAGTCTTCTCAGCCTGCTTTTAGCTTAACTATCTTGAATAATTTTGTACCATCTGCAAAAAATGTTTATTGTTTACACCTTTTTTCCAAATCATTTACAACTATGTTGAAGAGCAGTGGTCTCAGTTCAGATCCATGGGATACCCAGGATTTACTTCTCTCATTGTGAAATTTCCCTTTGCACACAATCTGCCTGTGTTTACATTCAGATTCTAGTACAAGGTCCACCTCTTTCCTTAGGTATTTGTCTTATGAGTTGATAATGAAAGAAAGGTTATTTTTTCTCGGTGTTGTTGTTTCTCTCTTTCAAGTCTTGGAGCATTCATGGACTCCAGCCTCTCTCTTCTGGTTTTGCCAAAATCCAACATTAGTTCACTTCATGGTTTGCACTATGAGTCCTTTTCACAGTTTGGCTGAAAATTATCTTTGGCTTTCTTGAATTGCTGGAACAGTTGCATGATTTCAACCTGGGCTTACCCACTTCCACACACACACCTTGGCAGTGGAGGAGCCTGTCATACAGCTAAGCTTTTTTGAGGCCCTCTTTATGGCAGTTGTAATATTTATCAATTTACCTAAATTCTCTGTACTTGATTGGGTTGTCAGCCTATGCCCAAACCAATATTTCTAGGTCTCAGGGGTTTGCTATTATTTTATTGTTATAGAAATATTTGATATTTTAATTGGGATGAATCCAATAAGATAGTTTAGATATTAAATACTCTACAACAGCGGTTTTCAACTTGTAGTCCGCAGACCCCTGGGGGTCCGTAGACCATGTCTAAGATTTCCAAAGGGGTCCGCACCTCCATTTGAAATTGTTTTAGGGGTCCGCACATGAAAAAAAGGTTGAAAACCACTAGCCTACAAAATTTATAAAATGTAATAGAAAAATGTACTTCTTCTAGAATTGGCCAAATTTCCATTTGCACACAATCTACCTGTGTTGACATTCAGAATCTAGTATAAGGTCCACTTCTGTGCTTAAGTATGTATCATGAGTTTTTAATGAAAGAGAGGTTATTTTTCTCTGAGAGCATATGGGGATGAATACAGACTGGACATTGGAGAGAACATTGGCTTCATTCCCATTCCCAGTGTCAAAATAACCACTGACTTTCATGAGGGAAGGATAGATTCTCTACTATATGTAAAGCCTGACATTTGGATGTTCAGAACAATGAATCAAAAGTCTCACTGAGTCAGAGTTTAAATGATTTAGGAACAAAAGTCCCATTAATTTTCTATAAGGCCCCTTTTTTCAAAATTATGTCACTGTGCCGAGGGAATGTTTGCTTCTCACATTCATTTCTTCTTCTTCTTCTTGAAAAATCCTAATGATTTTAATAGGTAAGAATCCAATTATATACTACAGATATTAAATCATGATTCCAACAAAATAGTCTGGAACAAGTGACAGAAAGTAATAGAGAAGGAGATTCTTTTTATATATTTGGCAACATGCCCAGCTATTGTAAATTGGCCATAGTTTCATTAGAGGCAATCTGCCAGTTCCCATGCTGGTGTACCTCAGTTGTAGCTCTGCTGAAGTCATAAGGCCAGAGAGAGAGAGAGAGGGAGAGACTGTATAGCTTCGTGGTTAGAGACCTATCCCAGATGCAGTAGACCAAGTATCCAGTAACTCTGCTCTGCTTCCTCTCTAATATTTTAGCTAGATTGCATCAGCTTACAGAGGATAGACTTAGGGAGCCCCAAATCAGCCTGTCTGCTGGTCCAAGCTGAACAGGTCTTTTGTGAACACCAATGGAGCCAGATTCTGCAATTTAGGCAGCTAAATTGGCAGTTAGGTGCCCAAGTCCTTTCTTGTATCCAGCATGTTTTGTCTATTTAACACACACAAACTATATCCAGCTTCTCTGTTTCTCTCTCTCTGAATTTACTATACTTATAATACACATTGTACAGCCTGGACTAGGGCTCTCTTTACATTCATGCTACTGATCAGATTAACTTCATATGCTGTTTCAATTTACTTTTAATATAAATGTTAATGTGTTTTCTCTCGTCCTCCAGGTTATAGTTTTCCTGAATAAATGCCAATGAAAAATCAAACCACACTGACTGAATTTATTCTCCTGGGACTTTCCAGTGACCCACAGTTGCAGATTTTCCTCTTCCTGGTGTTTTTAGTTATTTACCTAATCACTGTGGCTGGTAACATAGTGATCATGGTGGTGATAAGGGCTGATTCTCACCTTCACACTCCTATGTACTTCTTCCTCTTCCATTTATCCTTTGTTGATATCTGCTATTCCTCAGTCACAGTGCCTAACATGCTGAAGAACTTCCTAGCAGCACACAAAACTATTTCTGTCAATGGCTGCATTGCTCAGATGTTCTTCATCCTCCTCTCAGGTGGTGCTGAAATTCTCATTCTCTCAGCCATGGCTTATGACCGCTACGCTGCCATCTGTGACCCATTGCGTTACATGGAGAGAATGAGCAAAGGGATCTGTGTTCAGCTGGTGAGTGGTGCATGGGCAATAAGTTTAGTCCATGCCCTGCTTAACACTGTTTTTACCTTCAAGTTGCATTTCTGTGGACCCAATCAAATCAGCCATTTCAGCTGTGAGCTCCCTCCTCTGTTACAATTGTCCTGCACTGACACCCTCACCAATCGAGTGGTGCTTTTTACTTCTGTTGTGATATTTGCATCAAGCTCCTTCCTCCTCACCCTGATCTCCTACATTCACATTATCTCCACCATCCTGAGAATACGCTGTGCAGAGGGCAGGCGTAAAGCCTTCTCCACCTGCAGCTCCCACCTGATTGTGGTTGGCTTATTCTACCTGACAGGTTTTCTCCAGTACACAAAGCCCAGCTCGGTCTCCTCTGTGGTGCTGGATGAAATATTCTCCATTGAGTACTGCATCTTGACTCCCATGTTAAATCCTATGATCTACAGCCTGAAAAACAAGGAGGTGAAAACAGCTGTAGGGAAAATGTTAAGGAAATTCAAACTTCTCAAGTAGTGTCAATTTTATTTAAAAAAAAAAAGTACACAGAACTGTGGATAACACATGTTTGGGAGATTCTCTGTTCAGGTATCTGCCACTTTGGGCCAAAGCCTCAGCTGATCTAAATCAGTGTGGCTCCATTGAACTCAGCAGGCCACATCCCCTTTGGGTAGAAGAGACACTGGAGCAAAGGGGACAGGATCCTGGGTCTCCATCTAGGGTGGGTGCTAGAAGCCCCAGGATTTAGAGCCATTCATGCACTCTCTCTCTCTCTTTAGGTCAATATCTCTTTTAATCTGACCCACTGACTTCAATTGAGCTATGGCCAATTTATACCACTTGAGGATCTGGCGAGTTCTATGAAAAGAACATCTTTGTCTATTGCATTGTATAGTTCTTCTAGAGTATTTTGATGATAACCCTATTTAATATCTGTAGTATCTTATAGGATTCATCCCTATTAATGTCTCTGAGTGTGATCCCCAGCGTGGCCAAGATGCACAAAGAAATTAAGGTTCTATTAGGTGAGATTGAGAGAGACACATATCAGGTATCCAATATCACAATGGTTAAGGAACCCACATGGGAGGAAGCAGATCCCTTTTAAAAATCTTTCTCCTTATCAGGCACTTGAAGAGGTTCTGCTATGTCACTAACTGCTAGGATAAAAGTTTAGGGGTTTCTTCCACCTAATTCCTTCCTCTTTTCTCCCCTCTGTCACCATGGTTTCTTGCCAACTTAGGTGGGGTTAGAGACTTCCCAGCTGAGAATCCCAAGGCAAAGGAGGTGCCTGCCCACAGAGGAGATAGGGACTGAACTCCTGTGATAGCTGCAGGGTTCAGAACACAATCCCCTGCTTGACCTTTCCCATTGGCTAAAGAACCATCTGTCATATTAACTTTTTAAAATCCCATTCTTAGGTGCCTTTGTCTCCCCTTTCACTGTGTAGGGAGCCTGGCCGCGCAACTCAGGCTCTGGAAACTAAGTGATTAAAAAAAGTCACCTAAAAGTTATCCACTACAATGCTCAGCATTAGAACAGCTACGTCCCTTTGTGAATCTAACTCTGGGTGTAAATCCACCTCGTTCCATCGATTTAATGGTGCTATGTGGATTTACATGAACTGGGAATCTGGCCCATAGTGTCCATATTCTAAAGTGATTTTACATTCCTCAAATTTCCCTCACCGTTGAGTTGGAAAGACCAGGGTATCATTGAGTGTCCACTTAAATCCTAAACATAATAGGAAGTGCTGTTGTCACTATGCACCCCAGTGAAATTCACCCTTAGATGCAGCACTACAGCTGGTGGAAAGCAGCGTAACTCCACTGAAAGAAACAGGGCTACACCAATATATGTCAGCTGAGGACCTTGCCTCGGCGAATGAAGTTAAGATTCAGAATCAACCTTTTGTCAAATTCGGACTTAGAGAGATATCGTCTCAGGTAAATGAAGAGCCAACCAGCAGGCTGGGCTTTTCAAAAGAGTTTAGGCAAGTTAGGTGCCCTACTGCTATTGAATTGGAAAAATGTAGTCCCAGTGACATGCCCAAGGTCAGTCAGAAAGTCGGTGGAGAGGAAGATATTGAAGTCTGATCTCTTCCATCCCTCTTTCTGCCTTGGATCATGCAATCATCCATGTGCCCGCTGGAAGTCCCATATCTCTTCCCATCTCAGTATGCACTCCCTGTCCCCATTAAGAAAGATACCACCCTCTCCTCCTGGTTTCACAGGGAGAATTTCTTCTTTCACATGCTTCACAAAAAATGAATAGAGCTGGTTGAAAATGGGAAAATTTTCATGAAAAAAAATCATGTCCCTCTTTCTCATCAAAATTCATGACTTTTGCAACCTACTCATTGAATAGAAAATGGCATGATTTAGCTACTCTCACCTCCTGCTTTTGCAGGGTGTGTCACTCTGTTGGACTGTAAATTCTTTAGAACAGGAATGATGACCACTTCTATGTGTGTTAGTTCTGGTCAAAAGTTTTTCCCATGTTTGGAAAATAAAATTTGAAAGTGTTGTTTCATCAAGATAGAAATTTTCTATGGAAAAAACGGAATTTTGAAGAAATATATTTTTTTTTTTGGGGCGAGGGGAGCATTCAATTTCAATTTGACATCCCAAAATGAAATGAAAGCGTTCGTTTCAAAATGTCCAATTAAAATGAAAACTTTCATTTTGAATTGATATTTTCACTTACATTGACAATAAAATGACTCATGTCAAGCTCATTGTACACAAAAATATCCACTCAATATGTAAGTTTTCATTTTAAATGGACACTTCAAGAGGAAATATTTTGTTACAATCAAATTTAAAGATGAAATGTTTAGACATCTAAACCTTTTAGAATTTTTCATCTCATAACATTTTGACATTTCACCTTTTTGGACACTGTTGGGAGTAAACAAAATATCAAAATATGGAGCTTCCTGGGTGATGGAAATTTCTGTATCATCTCTAATATTTGTACACTGCCAAGTATAACAAGGAACTAATTTCATGGATTCAAAGGCCAGAAGGGACCCCTGTGATCCCTAGTCTGTCCTCCTGTATCACACAGGCCAAATGTATTTATTTATATATATAAAATAAAGAAGTGGTTTCTCCAGTATCTCAGTCTATTATATTTAAGCTCTCTGGGTCATAGACTCTCTTTAATTTCATCTTAAGCACAGAGACTAGTATTTTGTTGGTGCTTAATGGACGATTGATAGTAATAATCTTCTGTAATTTGGGGAAAACAACCTCACAGATGAAGTGAAGAGTTTAATACATGTTGTAATAATTTGGCTTAGAAACTTATCCTCATTATGAGTTCAACTGTTAAAAGTATGTGACAGTTCATCAGATGTCACAGTAGCCTCTAATAGCAAATGGTGATACATTGGTATATCTGAAAGTGTTGTTACATTAAGATTTTTGAAGAAAAATATTTCATTTTTTTGTTATGGGGGGAAGATTCCATTTCAATTTGACGTCTCATTATGAAATGAATTTTTTGTTTCAAAATGTCCAATTGAATTGAAAACTTGCATTTTGAATTGATATTATCACTTAAATTGACAAAAAAACTCAAGCTCGTAAATAAAAAATGTCATTAGATATGAAAGTTTTCATTTGAAATGGACACTTCAAGAGGAAATGTTTTGTTACAATCAAATTTAAAAAATGAAATGTTTAGACATTTCTTCATCCAAACTTTTTAGAATTTTTCATCTCATGAAAATTTTGACATTTAATCTTTTTGGCCCCTGTTGGGATTAATGAAATGTCAAAATATGGATCTTCCTGTGTAATGGAAATTTCTGTATCATCTCAAATATTTGTACACTTCCAAGTATAACAAGGAAATAATTTCATAGATTCAAAGGCCAGAAGGGACCAGTGTGATCTCCTAGTCTGACTTCCTGTATAATACAGTCCAGATTATATATATATGTGTGTATAAAATAAAGAAGTGGTTTCTCCAGTGTCTCAGTCTATTATATTTAAGCTCTCTGGGTCATAGACTCCCTTTAATTTCATTTTAAGCATAGAGACCAGTATTTTGTTGGTGCTTAATGGACGATTGATGTGTTCGAAAGGTTGCCTCTTTCACCAACGGAAGTGGCTCAATACAAGATATTAGCTCACCTATCTTGTCACTCAGATAGATAGATTAGGTAGATGCTGATGGAGGGATAGATGCCACACAGAGAGGAACAAAGAGAAATAATGCTGATAGTGTACTGTGACATAACATATTATACAATCCAAAATTATATATAGCAATCATATGAGGAAATGTTCAGAAATGTATGGGTTAGTTTCTGATCTCTTAAAAAAGGCATAGACACATGTTATACATTAGTCAGTTAAATGTTAGCGGTGAATGTTGGCCTTGAGTTATATGTGAACTCATCCTGATTTCTCTGAATGCTTTGACAAATAATTGGGATGGGCAATTTCTTTTGCCATGGGGTTACACATGACCTGCTGATGGTGCATATAGATGGCAACCACATTGAATGGGTGAATAGGTTTTTCTATCTGGGTACTTGTTTGACTGCATGAGTTTCTATATCTGAAGAAGTCACACATCTGAAGGGTCTTGTGCCAATGACATTTCGGCACCTTCAAAAGCGTCTGTTTGGGAGGCAGAATGTCTATGTGAAAACTAAGAGACAATTCAATATGGTAGTGATGGCAACCCTGTTAAACGGAGCAGAAACATATTCATTAGAAACAGCTGAGAAGAGGAAATAAAACAGTTTTCAGTGTCAAAAGTTATGCCATATCCTTGACATCCATAGATTTGATTTTGTCACAAACAGGGAAATACTTAAATGATCTCAGCAAGTTGCAGTCTTGCATTAGTTGAGAAGAAGACAACTGCAATGGTGGGGGTATGCACAATGTTCAGAAGACAGTATGGTTTTACAGAAGGTTCAAAGAGCTGAGGTAGAAGGAAGTAGAGCACAAGTGCAACCATGAATGAGATTGAAAGATGCAATTCTGTGGGATTTCAGAAACCTAAATCATTCCATCCTGACTCTTTTGAAATGAAGAAGACTTGCAAAGGACCATTCAAGATGGAAACCCATCCTACGTGCCACCATGGCTGCGTTAGAGCCAAGTGTTTTTGCTGCTGTTGTTTTGCTTTTTTAAATTCAGCAGCACAACAACTTAAGAGAGACTGAGGGTATGTCTACACTACGAAATTAGGTCCAATTTCTAGAAGCCGGTTTTATAGATATCGGTTTTATACAGTCGATTGTGTGTGTCCCCACATAAAATGCTCTAAGTGCATGAAGTCGGTGGACCGCGTCCACAGTACCGAGGCTAGCGTCGACTTCTGGAGCATTGCACTGTTGGTAGCTATCCCACAGTTCCCGCAGTCTCCGCCACCCATTGGAATTCTGGGTTGAGATCCCAATGCCTGATGATGCAAAAACAGTGTCGCGGGGGGTTCTGGGTACATGTCGTCAGGCTCCTCCCCCTCCATCAGAGCAATGTCAGACAATCGATTCACGCCTTTTTACCTGGGTTACCTGTACAAACAACATACCATGGCAAGCATGGAGCCCGCTCAGCTCAGCTCACCATCACCATATGTCATCTGGGTGCCGGCATACGTGGTACTGCATTGCTACACAGCAGCACCTAATTGCCTTTTGGCAGTGGACGGTGCACTATGACTGGTAGCCGTCATTGGCTATCTGGGTGCTGGCAGACGTGGGGCTGCATTGCTACACAGCAGCAACTCCTTGCCTTTTGGCAGTGGATGGTGTTTTACGACTGGTATCCGTCCTCGTCGTACTCCTCCGTGAGTTCACCCGGGAAAGTTCTTCAGCAGATTCCTCTAAGAAATACTGAACCAAACTCTCTACTCTGGGCATCTGATTCTTGACGATGATGGCTATCAGTCGTAGTACATCATTTTCTGCCAAGCACCCAGAAGATGCCGATGGCTATCAGTCATGCTGCACCATCTGCTGCCAGCTTTTTAAGATGTAAAAAATAGATGGACCAGATTTGTTCTGTATTCATTTGCTTCCCCCTCCCTCCGTGAAATCAATGGCATGCTAAACCCAGGGTTTTGAGCTCAATCTTTGGGGGGGCCATTCTGTGTGACAGTTGTTTGTGTTTCTCCCTGATGCACAGCCACCTTTGTTGATTTTAATTCCCTGTACCTGTACGCCATGTCGTAACTTGCCCCTCCCTCCCTCCGTCAGACACTAGTTTCATGCCTTTTTTAAGACCACACACCATAGCACTGGGATCATGGAGTCCACTTAGATCACTGTGGAAATTATGAGCACTATGAACACCATGCACATTGTCCTGGAGTATATGCAGAGCCAGGACATGCCAAAGCAAAACCAGGACCAGCCGAGGAGGCAATTGCAGCGCGGCGATAAGAGTGATGAGGAAATTGACATGGACATAGACTTCTCACAAGGTACAGGCCCCAGCAATGTGCAAATCATGGTGTTACTGGGGCAGGTTCATGGCGTGGAACGCCGATTCTGGGCCTGGGAAACAAGCACAGACTGGTGGGAATGCATCGTGTTGCAGGTGTGGGACGATTCCCAGTGGCTGCAAAACTTTCTCATGCGTAAAGGCACTTTCATGGAACTTTGTGACTTGCTTTCCCCTGCCCTGAAGCACCAGAATACCAGGATGAGAGCAGCCCTCACAGTTGAGAAGCGAGCGGTGATAGCCCTGTGGAAGCTTGCAATGCCACACAGCTACCGGTAAGTCGGGAATCAATTTGGAGTGGGCAAATCTACGGTGGGGGCTGCTGTGATCCAAGTTGCCAGGGCAATCAAAGACCTGGTGATATCAAGGGTAGTGACTCTGGGAAAGTCATAGTGGATGGCTTTGCTGCAATGGGATTCCCATACTGTGGTGGGGCGATAGACGGAACCCATATCCCTATCTTGTCACCGGAGCACCAAGCCACCAAGTACATAAACCGCAAGGGGTACTTTTCAATGCTGCTGCAAGCCCTGGTGGATCACAAGGGACGTTTCGCCAACATCAACGTGGGATGGCTGGGAAAGGTACATGATGCTCGCGTCTTCAGGCACTCTGGTCTGTTTCGAAAGCTGAGAATGTTGAAATGCCTATCGTTATCCTTGGGAACCCAGCCTACCCCTTAATGCCATGGCTCATGAAGCCGTACACAGGCAGCCTGGACAGTAGTCGGGACCTGTTCAACTACAGGCTGAGCAAGTGCCGAATGGTGGTGGAATGTGCATTTGGACGTTTAAAAGCACGCTGGCGCAGCTTACTGACTTGGATAGACCTCAGCAAAACCAATATCCCCGTTGTTATTGCTGCTTGCTGTGCACTCCACAATATCTGTGAGAGTAAGGGGGAGACATTTATGGCGGGGTGAGAGGTTGAGGCAAATCGCCTGGCCACTGATTATGTGCAGCCAGACACCAGAGCGGTTAGAAGAGTACAGCAGGGCGCGGTGTGCATCAGAGAAGCTTTAAAAATAAGTTTTCTCACTGGCCAGGCTACGGTGTGAAACTTCTGTTTGTTTCTCCTTGATGAACCCTCTGCCTCTCCCCCCCGTTTCACTCTACTTCCCTATAAACCAACCACCCCATCCTCCCCTCCCCCCTTCAAGCACCACTTGCAGAGGCAATAAAGTCATTGTTACTTCTCATTCATGCATTCTTTATTAATTCATCACACAACTAGGGGGATAATTGCCAAGGTAGGCCGGGATGGGTGAGGGAGGATGGAAGGAAAAGGACACACTGCAGTTTAAAACTTTAAAACTTTAACACTTACTGAAGGCCAGCCTTCCGATGCTTGGGAAATCATCTGGGGTGGAATGACTGGGTGGCCGGAGGCCCCCCTCACAGTGTTCTTAGAAATCTGGGTGAAGAGGTAATGGGACTGGGGGAGGAGGGCTGTTGGTTACACAGGGGCTGTAGCGGTGGTCTCTGCTCCTGCTGCCTTTCCTGCAGCTCAACCATATACTGGAGCATATCAGTTTGATGCTCCAGCAGCAGGTGCATCGACTATTGCCTTCTGTCTGCAAGCTGACACCACCTATCATCTTCAGCCCACCACTTGCTATGTTCAGCCCATAATTCAGCCCACCACCTCTCCTCTCATTCATATTGTGCTTTTTTTGCACTTTGACATTGAATGCCTCGACATATTCTGTTGTGCTCATTCAGCATGGGAGGACATCTGGAGCTCTGTGAACATATAATCCCGATTCTGCCGTTTTCTCCTTCTAATCTTCACTAGCCTCTGTGAAGGAGAAACATTTGCAGCTGGTGGAGGAGAAGGGAGAGGTGGTTAAAAAAGACACCTTTTAGAGAACAATGGGTACACTCTTTCATGTTAAATTTTGCTGTTCACATTACACAGCACATGTGCTTTCATTACAAGGTCGCATTTTTCCTGTTATATTGAGGGCCTGCCAGTTTGGTGTGAGAGATCAAACACGCAGTGCCAGGCAACAGAATTTGGTTTGCAGGCAGCCATGGTAAGCCACAGTCTTTTGTCTTTTTTAACCTTCATAACATGTGGGAATGGTTTCAAACAGCAGCGCCCTCATTTCCCATACCAAGGACCTATTGGGTTGGCCATTTAAAATGGGTTTGCAATGTAAAAGGAGGGGCTGGGGTTTCCGGGTTAACATGCAGCACAAACCAAACGATCCCCCCCACCACACACACAATTCTCTGGGATGATCACTTCACCCCTCCCCCTCACCGCGTGGCTAACAGCGGGGAACATTTCTGTTCAGAAGAGCAGGAACGGGCACCTCTGAATGTCCCCTTAATAAAATCACCCCATTTCAACCACGTGACCATGAATGATATCACTCTCCTGAGGATAACAAAAAGAGATAAGCAATGTATGTTGTCTGCATGCCAGCAAACACCGGGACCATACGCTGCCATGCTTTGTTATGCAATGATTCCAGACTACATGCTACTGGCCTGGTGTGGTAAAGTGTCCTACCATGGCGGATGGGATAAGGCAGCCCTCCCCGGATACCTTTTGCAAAGGCTTTGGGAGTACACAAAGGAGAGCTTTCTGGCAATGTCCCTGGAGGATTTCCGCTCCATCCGCGTAAACGTTAACAGACTTCTCCAGTAGCTGTACTGGCCGCGATTCCCAGGGCAAATTAATCATTAATCATTAAACACGCTTGCTTTTAAACCATGTGTAATATTTATAAAGGTACACACACCAGAGGTCCCTTGTGTGCCCTCAGGGTCTGGGAGCACACCTTGGGTGAGTTCGGGGGTTACTGGTTCCAGGTCCAGGGTGATAAACATATCCTGGCTGTTGGGGAAACCAGTTTCTCCGCTTCCCTGCTGTGAGCTCTCTTCATTGTCTTCATCATCATCTTCCTCGTACCCTGAACCCGCTTCCCTGTTGCGTGTTTCTCCATTGATGGAGTCAAAGCACAGGGTTGGGGTAGTGGTGGCTCCACCCCCTAGAATTGCATGCACCTCCACGTAGAAGCGGCATGTTTGCGGCTCTGCCCCGGACCTTCCCTTTGCCTCTCTGGCTTTGTGGTAGGCTTGCCTTAGCTCCTTAATTTTCACGCGGCACTGCGGTGCATCCCTGTTAGGGTCTCTGTCCTTCACGGCTTTTGAGACCTTTTCTAATATTTTGCCATTTCATTTACTGCTACGGATTTCAGCTAGCACTGATTCGTCTCCCCATATGGTGAGCAGATTCCGTACCTCCCGTTCTGTCCATGCTGGAGCTTGTGATCCGCATAGGCCCACCCTCCTGCCAGGGGGCGGTGGGGAGCCACGAGGTCACCGGCCGGCCTGGGTCACGCCTCCGTCAGCAGGGAATTAGCGGTGGGGCGGCCACCAGCCAGAGTCTGTAGCGTGCCCCTCAGACAGGGGAGCGCCGGCAAAGGTCAGTAGCGTGCCCCTCAGGCAGGGGAGCGCTGGCAAGAGTCAGTAGCTTGCTCGGCCGGGTAGGGGAACGCAGGCCCACCCTACACCACTGCGTTCCAGCCCAGGGCCCTGACAGTAGCAGGACGAGGGTCCCGCCACTGGATCAGCGGGGCCCTTCAGCAATACAGACTCACCACGGGGCAGCTCTGTCCCTGGGCTACTTCCTACCCAATTGCTCGCCCGAATCCGTCTGGTCCTGTGAGTGCGTCGGGGTAGTCCACTGTTGGCAGCTCCAGCTCCCCCTCAGGCTCCTCCAGCTCCTCTGGGTACTCGGCTGCTGGCAGCTCCAGCTCCCCCTCCGGCTCCTCCAGTTCCTCTGCAGCAGGCAGTCCGGGCAGCCCCAGTCCGTCCTCCAGGTGAGGTTTCCACGGATCCAGGGCCTCCCCTGGCATGGCAGCAGGCTCTGAAGGGAGCAGCCCGTGGTCTGCGTCTGCCTCCCTCCCTGGTGCTGCCCTAACTGAGCTAAGGGCCCCGCCCTTTATACTTCCTGTTCCACCCCTCCCCTTCCGGGGGGTGGAGCGAGCTTGGGCTGGCCCCGCCCACTCAGGCTGAGGGACAGGCACTTTACCCTCAGGTTCGGAGGGCAGCCACCCTGGCTCCCTACAGGGAGGGATCGGTTGCTGGAGCTCTCTCTGCTCCCTTCTCCCTCCGTCCTTCCCTGGCCCTCCCCTGATGCTGCTTGCTGCTCTCCTTGTTGCTGCCGCTGCCGCTGCTGCTGCGTGAGTGAGTGAGTGTGGAGGGGGGGGCCTTGCCGGCCTGCCCCCCCCCCTCGCCCTCGCCTCCGGAGGGAGAAGCACCGGCCCCCCAACACCAACACCGATACCATCTGGGGGCCCACCTGCCTGCTTGCTTGCCTGCCTGGCCGGTTGCCCGGCCGGCTGACTGCCACTCGCTGCTGCTGTTGTTCCTGTGTGGGAGCCGCTGCCTCCGTCGCGGAGAGCGAAGAGACTGCGTCCCTGGTTCGAGAGATTGTGGAGGGGGTTGTTTGAGAACTGTGTTTCGAGTGACTTTGCCATCTTTACTCCTGGGGTGGTGGTGCCCCCGGTCGCGTTAGGAGTGCGGACGGACCTGAGCCTCTCGCTCGTGATTCCTCGGAGTGGAAGCCGTCGCTTGCCAGAAAACTCCGAGGTCGACTTGGGAGCCTGCTGTCCCGTCCCCCGTAGCGGACTGTTGAAGGGGGTGCGGGGGGAGTGCGGTGCCCCCCCTTCGTCCATCTGCTCCCCCTCTACCACCACCCCCACCGCCGACAGCTACTGACAACCCCTCCACCGCCCCGCGTGCCATCTGGACCTGCTTTTCGCCCCTCGGCGGGGCTGTTTGCTCCCCCCGCCATTTCCATCGTCCGGGACTGTTTACTTGCAGCAGTGAACGGCAGAGCCTGCGCTTCGCGAGCGCTGTGGGTGCACCTTTTCCCCAGCCCTGGACTTCTCCTGCCCCCCAACTACGTTTCGCTGGTGGGGTCCCCTCCCTGTAGCCCCCCTTTGTATTAGTTGGCCCTACCCTACCCCCCTCCTTTTGAGCCCCTTTGGTTTATTTTTTTGGTGCCCATTTCCCCCCCCCCTTGGTTCCTAGCCTGCTGGCTGTGTTCCCGGCCCTGTCCTTGGGCTGCGGCTGGCTGGAGTTTTTTTTTCCTCCTACCCCTCCTTGTCCTTGGGCTGCAGCTGGCTGGACATTCCATTCTGTTTCCAAGCCGCTGCTCCGGTGCACCCCCCCACCCTTCGCCCCCCCGCGCGCGCTTGTACCCCCCTTTTTGTTGCCCCCTCCCCTTTTGCACTGTTCACCCCCCCCTTTTACTGTTGTAGTCCCCTCCCCCGCCCCAGTGTAGTCGGGGGAGCCGGCTTTCTTTTTTTGGCACCTGTGTCCCACCCCTCTCTTTTTGCTCCTGTGTGCCCTCTCCATTGGCACCCTCCTCCCCAGCCTGCAGCCTAGCGGGGGGGAGTGGTTGCCTTTCCCTCGTTTTGTCTTTTGCCTAGAGGGGAGGAGCGGCTGCAGGTTGTAATGGCGGGGGACTCTGCCCCTGCCCCTGCCCCTGCCCCTGCCCCTGCCCCTGCCCTGTCGTCCCCGCCCACCTCAGTGGCCGGCCCCTCGGCTGGCCCTGTCCCGGATACCGCCGCTGCCACGGCTGCCCCCTCCACCGGCAGGAAGGGCCAAGGGAGGAAGAAGGGCAAGGGCCCCGCCCGTGGAGCTAGACCTCCTGCGGGCGGGGCTACGGTCCCCGCTGCGGCCCCGACACCGGCCGCGGCCCCTCCCTCTCCTGCCGTCCCTTCCACCAGCTCTGGTGGCGCTCCACCTCCGGCCCCCAGAGCATACGCCCAGGTGGCCGCCGCCTCTTTGCGTGCCGCCCAGTCGTCCGCCCCGACCGCCGCCTTTGGACCTGTCCCTGGTGACCACGGCCCCTTCCCCTCGCTGACTAGGAGGCATGGCGTCCGTTGCCATTTGGTGCCTGCCTCGCCCCACATTGAGACCTATGTGCGGGCGTTGGCGAGGGTGGTGGGGCCTACGGCCATCGTGGCGGCCTCCAAGATGTACGGGAAGGCCGTGTTCTTCCTGGCGTCGGTGGCCGCTGCGCAGGAGGCGGTGGAACGAGGCCTGGCGGTGGGAGGCGTGTTTGTGCCCTTGGAACCCCTGGAGGACCTGGGCGTACGGGTGCTCTTGACCTCCGTTCCGCCCTACCTCCCCAACGCCGCCCTGTTGCCGGCCCTCTCCACCCTGGGGAAGCCCATTTCTATTCTGAGCTCTCTCTCATTGGGCTGTAAGGACCCTGCCCTCCGGCACATCCTGTCTTTCCGCCGGCAGGTCCAGCTTCAGCTGCCACCGGCGGCGGGTGCCGGAGTGGCGCTCGAGGGGTCCTTCCTGGTGCCCTACCGGGGGGCCCATTATCGGGTCCACTATTCGACGGGGGAGGCCCGGTGCTTCCTCTGCCGGGCGCCGGGGCATGTCCGGAGGGACTGTCCCCTGGCCCGGCCTGGAGGGGCGTCTGTGACCCCCGGGGCCCGGGAGGGTGCCGGCCCTGTTATCGCCGGCAACCCTGGCGGTTCGGACACTGCTGCTGCCGCCGCCCCTCCTCCTTCTGCCGCGGTTCCCGCTCTGGCCGCGGAGACGGCCGGGCGGGCGGGCCTTGCCGTCGCCGACCCTGGATCGGCGGGGCATGTGGAGGAGAGGGCGGGGCAGCTTCCGCTGGCCGCGGGGAAGGGCCCGCCCCAGGGGGAGGTTTCCCTCCCCCCTGCTGTCCCTCCGACCCTGCCGCCCCAAGCCCCGAAGCCATCGCCCTTGCCCTCTGGCCCTGCCCCTGCTGACCGGCCCTCCACCTCCTCTTCCACCTCGGGGGGCTGGGTGACCGTCCGGGGGAAGCGCGGCGCCCGCAGGTCGCGGGCTCTCTCCCTCCCCTCTGATGAGGAGGGGGAGCAGGCCCCCCGAAAGATGCCGCGGGGGGCCGACGTTGTTAGTTCTGTTTCCACGCCCCCGGACGGTGCCCAGCAGGAGGTGCCGGCCATGGAGACCGTGGATGCCGTGGCAGCGGCTGGGGAAACTTCTGTCCCCTTTGTTGAGCCCACACCTGAGGAGGCTTCTGTAGCGGTTCTCCCGGCCCTTGCTCCGTCCGTGCCCCCCGCCGCCGCCGCCGATGCCGGGGCGGCCTTTGTCTCCGTGACTGGCGGGGAGGTCGCCGGGGCCGAGGGGACCGCTTTCGCCTCCATCTTCGATGAGATCGAGGCCCTGGGTCTGACCCCGGTTACCCAGGGGGAGGACGACCCTCCGCCAGCGGGCCCCGATCCGGGTGCTGACTTAGTCCCGCCCCCTTCTCCTGCTCCCGTTTCCTCGCCCCACTCTGCCACTCCCGACTTAGTCCTGGGAGAACCCTTAGCCCTACCTGCCAGCCCGGCCGCGACTACCATCTCGTGCACGGCCGCCGAGCCCCTCGGGGCGACAGCCGTTGCTGAGCGGCCGGTTCCTGCCCCCGATCCTGCCCCTTCTGCCGTCCCTGCCCCTGAGGCTTCCCCTGTCCCTGCTGCCTCCGTCCCCTCGGATGCTGACCTTGGCCGAGGGGAGCCGCAGTCTAGCGGCTTGGCAGCGGGAGATGGGGAGTCCGTTCCCGTCCCTGATCCTGTCCCCTCTCCTGCCCAAGTCCCTGTTCCCGCCTCGAGCCCCGCCCCTACTCCCGCCCTTGCCCCAGATCCTGTCCCCGAGGTGTCTCTTTCTGCCACCTCTGGGTTTACTGCCGCCCCCGAGGTTGTCGCATTTCCGTTGTCTGCAGACAACCCTCAGGGGGCGGTTTTCGTGTCTCCCCTTCCTGCCACTGTGGGGGCTGTGTTGTTCCCTCAGCCGCCCTCTCCTTTGCCGGGGATGGGGACGGGCTACCCAGTGCAGCAGCGCCGGAGCTCGGCCCCTTGTCTGTCCATTACTGTGGGCCGCGAGGACCCTTCAGGGGCCCCGCCGGAGGATGGCGGCGGCTTGGCCGCTGCCTCCCCCTCTGCGCTGCGGGATGAGCTGCGCCTCTTTCTATCGGAATCCCGTGGTTCCCAGGGTAGGGTGCAGCTCGCCCTTCAGCGCTGGGGGGACTTTCATCTCGTCCTCCGAGCCGTGAAGGCGCTTTTGGGGGAGGGGCGGGGGTCCGGTCGGCGGGACATCGCGGCCTATCGACGGGCCCGCAGATTCCGCGACTCCCTTTTGACCTTTGGAGTCGAAACCGGGATCTTGCGGGGCCCGCTGGGGGCCGATGGTCCCTCCGCCCGTGAGGATCTGCCCCAGCCCTCCACATGACAGCTACCACCTTTGCATCGTTGAACACCCGGGGCTGTAGGGTGGGTCTCCGCAGGAGCCAGGTGCTCTCCTTCCTTCGGGGGGGGGGTACTCTGTGATTTTTCTGCAGGAGACCCACACGGCTCCGGCCGTCGAGGCTAGCTGGCGGCTGGAGTGGGGAGATGGGGTTTATTTTAGCCACCTCAGCGCCCATTCGGCTGGGGTGGCCACCCTGTTCTCCCCAGGGCTGCGGCCTGAGGTGCTGGAGGTCGCCGAGGTCGTGCCAGGCCGCCTGCTGCACGTCCGGGCCCGTGTGGAGGGGCTGGTTCTGAACTTGGTCAACGTCTATGCCCCGACCACGGGCCTGGAACGAGTACCTTTCTATCAGCGGGCGGCGGCCTTCCTCGGCACTCTGGATTCTCGCGAGTGCCTGGTCCTGGGCGGGGACTTTAACACCACCCTCGAGGACCGGGACCGCTCCGGGCTTGAGAATTCCCAGGCAGCCGCGGGCGTCCTCAGGGAGATCATAGACCATCACTCCCTGGTGGACGTCTGGCGCGAACACCACCCGGACGACGACACCACCTTCACCTATGTCCGGGTGGAGGATGACCGGTCGCGCCACTCCCGGTTGGACCGCATTTATCTGTCCCGTTTTCATCTGGCGCGGGCCCATGCCTCCAGCGTCCGGCCGGCCCCGTTCTCGGATCACCACCTGGTGACCGTGACGGCCTCTCTCAGTTCCGAGCGGCCGGGGCCGGCCTATTGGCATTTTAATAATAGTTTGCTGGAGGACGTGGGCTTCGTGGCGTCCTTCCGGGAGTTCTGGCTGGCCTGGCGGGGGCAGCGGCGCGCCTTTCCCTCGGCGCGGCGGTGGTGGGATGTGGGGAAGGTCCGCGCGCGGCTCTTCTGCCGGAACTACACCCGGGGCGCCAGCCGGCGGCGGGATGCGTTATTGGGGCAGTTGGAGCGGGAGGTTTTGGAGCTGGAGAGGCGTCTGGCCTCCGGCCCCGAGGATCCACCCCTCTGCGCGGCGTACCGGGAGAAGCGGGAGGAGCTCCGGGCCCTGGAAGACCACCGGGCCCGGGGCGCGTTTGTTCGATCCCGCATCCGTCTCCTTCGGGAGATGGATCGCGGCTCCCGCTTCTTCTACGCCCTGGAGAAACGGAGGGGGGCCAAAAAGCATGTCACCTGCCTCCTGGCGGAGGACGGCGTCCCCCTCACGGATCCGGAGGAGATGCGTGACAGGGCCAGAGCCTTCTACGCCGCTCTTTTCTCCCCGGATCCGACCGACGCCGAGGCCCGCAGGGTGCTCTGGACCGAGCTCCCGACGGTCAGCGCGGGAGACCGAGACCGGCTGGAGCTGCCTCTTTCTCTGGCCGAGTTCTCGGCAGCCCTCCGGCTCATGCCCACTAACAAATCTCCGGGCATGGACGGGCTGACCGTGGAGTTCTACCGCGTGTTCTGGGACGTCCTCGGCCCAGACCTCGTCACCGTCTGGGCCGAGTCCTTGCAGGGCGGGGTCCTCCCTCTCTCGTGCAGGCGAGCCGTGCTCGCCCTGTTGCCGAAGAAGGGGGACCTCCGCGATTTACGAAATTGGCGTCCCGTCTCGCTCCTCAGCACGGACTATAAGGTCGTAGCGAAGGCCATCTCGCTGCGGCTGGGGTCCGTGCTGGCGGACGTGGTCCACCCCGACCAGACCTACACCGTCCCGGGCCGGAGCATCTTTAACAACCTGTACTTGGTCCGGGACCTGTTAGAGCTGGGACGTAGGGATGGTCTGTCGTTCGCCCTCCTGTCTCTGGACCAGGAGAAGGCGTTCGACAGGATGGACCACGGGTATCTCCTGGGCACTCTGCGGGCGTTCGGCTTCGGGCCCCAGTTTGTGGGCTTTCTCCAGGTGCTGTACGCTGAGGCGGAGTGTCTGGTCAAGCTCAACTGGACCCTGACCGAGCCGGTCAGCTTCGGGCGGGGAGTACGGCAAGGGTGCCCCCTCTCGGGCCAGCTGTACGCTCTGGCGATCGAGCCCTTCCTCTGCCTCCTCCGTCGGAGGTTGGCAGGGTTGGTGCTCCGGGAGCCGGAGCTGCGGCTGGTCCTGTCGGCGTACGCCGACGACGTGCTCCTCGTGGTCCAGGACCCAGCGGATCTGGTGCGGGTGGAGGCCTGCCAGGCCGTTTATTCGGCCGCCTCCTCTGCCCGGGTCAACTGGGTCAAGAGCTCTGGCCTGGTGGTCGGGGACGGTTGGCAGGCGGGCTCCCTCCCACCCGCGCTTCAAGCCATTCGGTGGAGCGCGGGTCCGCTGCTCTATCTAGGCGTTTATCTTTCCGCCACGCATCCTTCTCCGTCGGAGAACTGGCTGGATTTGGAGGCCAGGGTGCGTGGGCGATTGCGGAGATGGACGGGACTGCTCCGGTGTCTCTCCCTGCGGGGGAGGGTGCTGGTGCTGAACCAGCTCGTCCTGTCCATGCTCTGGCACCGGCTCAACACCCTGAGCCCGACCCCGGGACTCCTGGCCAGGCTCCAGAGGATAGCCCTGGAGTTCTTCTGGCCTGGACTGCACTGGGTCTCTGCAGGGGTTCTGAGTCTTCCCCTGGAGGAGGGGGGACAGGGCCTGGTCTGCCTTCGTAGCCAGGTCCATGTCTTCCGCCTCCAGGCCCTGCAGCGGCTCCTTTATGGCGCGGGTAGTCCGGCATGGAGCACGTTAGCGCACGCCTTCCTCCGCCGTCTCCGAGGGCTCCGATACGACCGGCAGCTCCTTTTTCTTCACCCGAGAGGTCTTCCGCGAGACCTCTCGGAGCTGCCGGTCTTCTACCAGGACCTTCTCCGGACCTGGAAGCTTTTCTCGACGACCAGGTCCACTGTGGCCACCGAGGGTGTGGATCTCCTCGCGGAGCCCCTGCTGCACAATCCCGATCTTCGTGTGCAGGTGGCGGAGTCACCCTCGGTGAGCCGGAGGTTGGTCCTGGCGGAAACCACCAGGGTCGGAGACCTCCTGGACTACACCAGAGGGGACTGGGTGGATCCCCGCGCGCTTGGTCGGCGCATGGGGCTCTCCACCCTCGCGACCCCTCTGCGTGTACTCCAGGAGGTGGGCGCTGCATTGTCACCTCCTGCTCTCGGCTTCCTGTGGCGGGCCCTGCGGGAGGGCGCTCCCCGCCCACCCCTCACCCCGGGCCCTCCGGACCTTTTTCTCGGGCCCTTGTTCCGTGAGCCCCCCCGGCTCCCCCGTTCCCATAATCCGAGCCGGCTGCACACTTTGCAGCCGGTCCGGTTTCGGACCGCGTCCAGAGACCACCTGTACACGCTCGTGCTCCACACGTTGCATCACCTCACCCTCGTGTCCCGCCTCGACACCAAGTGGAGGGACTATCTGCTACCTGTGGAGGGTGAGGAGCCCCGGTGGGCCAGCCTTTATTCCACCTTGGTTCCCAGGCCCGCCGGGGACATTGGTTGGCGGCTCCTTCATGGAGCCGTGAGCACGGGCGTGTTCTTGGCGCGTTTCACTCCTCTTCCCGAGGCCTGCCCATTTTGCGGCATTAGGGAGACCCTGGCGCACGCTTACCTTGAGTGCGTCAGGCTGCAACCCCTTTTTCGACTCCTCCAGAACCTCTTGTTGAGGTTTTGGCTGCACTTTTCCCCACACTTGTTTATTTATGCACACCCTATCCGTGGCCCCACTAAGTCGCGGGACCTCCTCGTCAACCTCTTTCTGGCCCTGGCCAAACTTACCATCTATAATACCAGGGAGAGGATGTTGGCCGAGGGGGTGCTCTGCGACTGTGGAGCCTACTTCCGTACCTCTTTGGTCTCACGTCTCCTGGCGGAGTTCCACTGGGCAGCGTCCGCTGGCTCCCTTGCCACCTTCGAGGAGCAGTGGGCGCTGTCCGGGGTTCTCTGCTCGGTGTCCCCATCCGGTTCCCTGATTTTGAACCTTTGACCGTCACCTTGCTTCCTGTTTTTTTATTAGTTGTCCCAAGTAATTATTTGGTACTGGGTCCAGTGGTCCCTCCCGCTAGGCTGGGGGAGGGGCCTTTAGTAGTGGGCGGGTGAGCCCGCCCACTTCCCGGTTCACCAATATGGGCTCCCTACAGAGCTCTTTTGCGATCCTGGGACTCCATCATGGTTACTTTTGCTGATGAGCGCTGCGTGGTCACCTGTGCTCTCCATGCTGGGCAAACAGGAAATTAAATCAAAAGTTCGCGGGGCTTTTCCTATCTACCTGGTCAGTGCATCTCAGTTGAGAGCACTGTCCAGAGCGGACACAATGAAGCACTGTGGGATAGCTCTCGGAGGACAATAACGTCGAATTCCATCTACACTACCCCAAATCCGACCCGCAAAGGCCGATTTTATCGCTAATCCCCTCGTCGGAGGTGGAGTAAAGAAACCGGTTTAAAGGGCCCTTTAAATCGAAAAAAAGGGCTTCGTCGTGTGGACGTGTCCAGGCTTAATTCTATTTAACGCTGCTAAAGTCGACCTGAACTCGTAGTGTAGACCAGGCCTGAGAAAGCCCTGCCATAAAATACCTTATAGATCGAGTTGTTAGAGCTGTGGAGAGTTCTTAAAGCTGCTCAGTTCTGCTCTTCTTGGATCTCCACTGTCAGCTGCACGAACAGGGAATGCAGCTTACCGATTCAGCAGAACTCTATGCTATTCATAAAGAACAACCAAAGGCTTGTTTTTGTGGCGAAGGACCTCAGACAGGTTTATTGTCAGCACAGCATGGTACAAGCACCCTGTCCAAGGTGTCACAGGGACACTAACACATGTATTTCTGTGACAAAATAGGACACCAGGGTCCTGTCCCTTGGGCTGATACAAAGATGCCCCTCAGAGGACTACACTCCGGATGTTGTTAGTTACAACCCTTATACTTGGACCTGCTAGTTAGAACAAAACATCCTCACCCATTATTCTGTCATCCCCTCCTTATCTATATGAAGGGTATGTGTGTTCTTGTACCATCTCTTAGGAATGTGTTTACATTGTTACTCGAGAGAGCTGTGTGTTATGTACCATCCTCTCTGGTCAGGAATGGGCTTACCTGGTGCATTGCTATTCTGTCAAAGACAGGCCTACTCTGATTCCAAGCGTTTGGTTAATACGGTTACTTAGGCTTAGGTTTCCAGCAAGGCCTATGGCACAGAGATTAAAGCACTTTCCTGAGAGATAGGAAACCTAACTTCAAATCTCTTCTCTACATCAGACAGAGAAGGAATTGCATGAGGACTCCCATGACCCAGGTGAGTTCCCTAACCACTAGGTTAAAGGTACTGGGGAGGCACTAAGGTGCCCTGTGTTGCTTTGAGAACGTAGTTGGTTTTTTTATTTGTTTGTTTGACCCTGGATGAAACAATTTCACTTTTATTTTTCTAATTCACATATAGTATTGGGTCAACCAAACTGCATTTTTCAGTGAATAAACGACTTGTCTGAAAAATTTTACCCAGTTGTATTCAGAAAAGCTCCTCCTTTGTCTCATCTCCTGTTCATTCCTGCCATCTTATACAGTCTATTTGATCCTTTCTCATCCCTTAACCTGTGTATCCAGGTATTGGTGATTTTTTAAGGATATCTGGTCATTCCCCATTCTTTCTCCTCTGCTGCACTCTTGTTGTAATTATACATTAAGACTAGGACCTTCAAAGGAGTCTTAGGGAGAGGAAATGTGCTGCTGGTTGCACATCTAAGTCCTTCATCTACTTTGAGATTCTGAGCCTAAATACATGCCTTTTTAATTGACCATCACTGAGATTGGGTACCTAAATCACTTGGATCCTATGATAACCCTCAGTGTTCTCATTCTTAGGTACCATATACCATTGCTTAAGGGCTGACCCAGCACAATGTCACTGGGAGCTTATTACAGAGAGTCCCAGGGGGAACAAGACAACATTTAAACAACTCTCAAGAATCAGCACCTAGTCTTGGAGTCAGCTAAAGAAAATCGCTTTGCTTCACTTTGATTTCACTGCTCTGGATAAAGAATATTGGATCTCCTTGGATGCTGTATTCGAGAGACAGAGATTAGATAGACAAAGCAATAAGGAGGTAGATAGACGAAGAAAAGAGAAAATCATAGGTCAGAATGATCTCACCATATTTATGATCTGCACTTAAAAGGCAGGTGAGTTGATTCATATTTTTATTCCTTTTTATTTTTTGTTTCCTTTTCATTTCAAAGGGCCAGATTCTGCCCCTCTTATCTAGGGGTGGGTCTCTGCATAGTCCCATTGACGTCTTCCTGGCTGCAGCAGTCTGCTCACACAGACTTAGCTACAGCACAGGGACCATGGCTGGCAAAACTGATTTTCTTCAATCGCCCAGCTCTCTCTTTCTCTCTTTTTCTCAAGGCAGCACTGAGATAGCTGAGATCAGTTGGTGCAGTAGTTTGTATTGATTGTGTGTGTGTGGGGGGGGCGGGCATTCTCCGGGAAATACACTTGGAATTAAATTTTCCTGTGCACAGTATCTGCCTGTGTTGGCATTCAGATTCAATTAAAGGTCCATCTCTTTTCTTAGGCATTTGTCTCATGAGCTGATAATGGAGGAAAGCTTTAATTTCTATCTAGGGTCGTATGGGGACAAACGTAATTTTGTCATTGGACAGAACATTGATTTCATTCCCTTTTCCATTAATAACTGAGGTCAAATTAGCCATTCACTTCCAGGAGGGCAAGATAAGTTCTCTACTGTATATACAGGCTGATATTCAGATGTACAGAAAGCTGAGTCAAAAATCCCACTGAGTCGGAGTTTAAGTGACTTAGGAGGAAAAGTCCAATTAATTTTCTATCAGGCCCCTCTTTTCAAAATTATGTCACTGTGTCGAGATAATGTTTTCTGGTCACATTCATTTCTTCTTGATACTGACTCGCATTACCTTCTCATAAACAAACTAGAGAAATAGAACCTAGATGCAGCTACTATAAGATGGGTGCATAGCTGATTGGAAAACAGTTCCCAGAGTTTAGTTATCAGTGTTTCACAGTCAGGTTGGAAGGGCATAACTAGTGGGGTCCCGCAGGGATTGGTTCTTGGTCTGGTTCTGTTCAATATCTTCATCAATGATTAGATAATGGCACAGAGAATACACTTATAAAGTTTGCGGATGATACCAAGCTGGGAGCGGTTGCAAGTGCATTGGAGGATAGGATTATAAGTCAAAGTGATCGGGACAAACAGGAGAAATGGTCTGAAGTAAATAGAATAAAATTCAAAAAGGAAAAATGCAAAGTACTCCACTTAAGAAGGAACAATCAGTTGCACATATACAGAAAGGGAAAGGACTGCCTAGGAAGGAGTACTGCGGAAAGGGATCTGGGGTCATAGTGGACCACGAGCTAAATATGAGTCAACAGTGTAATGCTGTTGCAAAAAAAGCATCATTCTGTGATGTATTAGAAGGAGAGTTGTAAGCAACACACGAGAAGTAATTCTTCTGCTCTACAGTGCGCTGATTAGGCCTCAACTGGAGCATTGTGTCCAGTTCTGGGCGCCACATTTCAGGAAAGATGTAGACAAATTGGAGAAAGTCCAGAGAGGAGCAACAAAAATGATTAAAGGTGTAGAAAATCTTTCCTATGAGGGAAGATTGAAAAAAATGGGTTTGTTTAGTCTGGAGAAGAGATGACTGAGACGGGACATGATAACAGTTTTCAAGTACATAAAAGGTTATTATGAGGAGCATGGAGAAAAATTGTTCTTCTTAACCTCTGAGGATAGGACAAGAAGCAATGGGTTTACATTGCAGCAAGGGTGGTTTAGGTTGGACATTAGGAAAAACTTCCTAACTATCAGAGTGGTTAAGAAATGGGAAAAAAGTCCTAAAATGTCAGAGTGGTTCAGCACTGGAATAAATTGCCTAGGAATGTTGTGGAATCACCATCATTGGAGATTTTTAAACACAAGTTGGACAAACCACTGTCAGGGATGGTCTACATAATACTTATTCCTGTCATGAGTGCAGGGGACTGGACTAGACCCTGTTCTATGATTATTATTCTTTTTGAAAAATCCTAATGATTTTAATAGACAAGAATCCAATTATATACTACAGATATTAAATAGTGTTTTCAACATAATAGTCTAGAATAACTGTCAGACTGTAATGGAGAAGGAGATTATTTATATAGATTTGGCGAGATGTCCAGCTATTGTCAATTGGCCATAGTTTGATTGCAGCCAATCTGGCAGTTCCCATGCTGGAGTAACACAGCTGTAGCTCTATTGAAGTCATAAGGCCAGATTGGAGAGAGAGAGAGAATAAATTCCTCTATAGCCTGGTGGCTAGAATACTCACCCTGGATGCATAAGACCAAGTATCCAGTAACCCTACACGGCCTCTTTTATGATTTATCCATAGAGGAACAGCTTCAAGAGGAGAGACTGAGGGAGCCCTACATCATATTATCCCTTAGTCAGAGCTGAGCAGGGTATTTGTGAATACCAGTAGGACCTGATTCTGGAACTTTGCCACTTTAGACGCCTAAGTCCTTTTGCGTATTCAGCCTATTTTGTCTATTTAAAACACACAAATGCCATCTGGCATCTCTCTTTCTCTAAATTCAGTCTACACCTTTTACAGAATTGAATAGGACTCTCTTTACGTTCATCTAATGGAACAGATGATCTTCACATACTCTTTCCATTTATTTTTACGATAAGTGTTAATTTCATTTTTTTCTTGTCTTCCAGGTCACAGATTTCCTGAAGAAATGACAATGAAAAATCTAAGCACGGTGACCGAATTTATCCTCCTGGGACTTTCCAGTGACCCACAGATGCAGATTTTCCACTTCCTGGTGTTTTTAGTTATTTACCTAATCACTCTGGGTAGTAACATAGTGATCATGGTGGTGATAAGAGCTGATTCTCACCTTCACGCCCCTATGTACTTCTTCCTCTTCCATTTATCCTTTGTTGATATCTGCTATTCCTCAGTCACGGTGCCTAATATGCTGATGAACTTCCTAGCAGAGCACAAAACTATTTCTGTCAATGGCTGCATTGCCCAGATCTTCCTTTTTATCCTCTCGGGTGGTGCTGAAGCTTTCATTCTCTCAGCCATGGCTTATGACCGCTACGCTGCCATCTGTGACCCATTGCGTTACGTGGAGACAATGAGGAAAGGCATCTGTGTTCAGCTGGTTAGTGGTGCATGGATCATGGGCTTCTTCTATGCCCTTCTTAATACAATTTTTGCCCTCAAGTTACATTTCTGTGGGCCCAATCAAATCAGCCATTTCAGCTGTGAGCTCCCTCCTCTGTTACAACTGTCCTGTAGTGACACCCTCACCAATCAAGTGGTGCTACTTATTTCTGCTTTGGTATTTGGTTTGAGCTCCTTGCTCCTCACCCTAATCTCCTACATTCACATCATCTCCACCATCCTGAGGATACGCTCTGCGGAGGGCAGACGTAAAGCCTTCTCCACCTGCAGCTCCCACCTGATTGTGGTTGGCTTGTTGTACGTGACAGGTTTTCTCCAGTACACAAAACCCAGGTCAGTCTCCTCTGTGGTTCTGGATGAAATGTTCTCCATCCAGTACAGCATCTTGACCCCCTTGTTAAACCCCATTGTCTACAGCCTGAAAAACAAGGAGGTGAAAACAGCTCTAAGGAATATATTGTGGAAATTCAGGATTCTCAATTAGTGTTGATTCTCTCTCTTTTTTTTTAAGTCAGAGAGTGTAGATTTGAGAGTAATTAGTGTTTGGGACATTCTCAGCTCAGAGAATGGCACTTTGGGCCAAATCCTCCACTTGCTAAATCAGTGCAGATCCATTGAAGTAAATAGGCCAAATCCCCAGGGTGTATAAATCAGCAAAGCTCCATTGGAACCAATGGGTGCTGGAGTTAGACTCACAAAGGGTCTTGAACAGGAGAAATTGAGAGAGATATCCCATGACGCAGTGGCCAGGGCATATGCATGGGAGGGGACAGATCCTTGTTTCAGTCATTTCTCTATCTCAGTCACTTGAAGTGGGGGTCTCCCACATCTGAGATGAGTACCATAACCACTGGGGAAAAGGTTATGCCAGAGCTCCTGTTCCTAATTCTGTCTCCTTGTTTGCACAAAATCAAATTAATATAACTGACCATGAACAAATTCAGGCTGGAAATTAGAGAAAGGTTTCTCACCCTCAGAAGGGTGAAGTTCTGGAACAACCTTCTCATAAGAGCTGTAGGGATGCACAACTTAATTAGTTTTAAGAAAGATTTGGATAAATTTATGATGGTGTGATGGTTGGGGGCAGGGCTCAGCAACCCTGGGCCTCACTTCTGGTTTATGTCTTTCGTTCCTGAAGGACATGCTTCAGGGTTTCAGCCAGACAGCACGGTTCATGAAGGAATCCTGCATCCTCCCACCAATGTATTCTGGGAGGGGTTTTTTTGTCTCCTTCCTCTGAAGCATCAGAGATGGCTACAGTTGGAGATAGGATCTTGGATGGGATGGGTCAGAGCTCTGAGGTGGTACCGAGTTTTCTCTCACTCAGATGTTTGCCTACGTTATTCTTGCTCACGTAGTGAGGGACTAACTGATGGACAATTAGCTAAGGACACAAAAACTAACCGCACATTTTTTTTTAAGTACATCAGAAGCAGGAAGCTAAACAAACAATCAGTGCGGCCATTGGACAATCCAGATGCTAAAGGAGCACTCAGGAATAAAATTCCTGTTGTAGAGAAGCTAAATGAATTAGTTGCATTAATCTTCACTGCAGAACATGGGTGGGAGATACCTTCACCTTAGGTGATAAATTAGAGGAACTGTCCCATATTGAGCTGTCGATAGAGGAGGTTTTGGAAAAAAATTATAAATTAAACAGTAATTAGGCACAAGGACCAGGTGCCATTCATCCAAGAGTCCTGAAGAAACTCAGATATGAAATTGCAGAACTCCTTGTTTTTCTTACAGTCATGAAATCTATCATTTCACCAGCACTTTCTCCCAAAATTGCCTTCCACCTTCAGATTTGCAACCATTTCCTCCCGATTGGTTAGAATCAAGTGTAAAATGGCCACACCTTTCACCTCCACTCTGCCCACCCCCCATAGCTACGCCCCTTACTCCCACTCTGGACCAACCTGCCTAGCTAGGTTTTGCAGTCCTGAGGTCCCAAATGGGGCCATGGGACATGGCAGAGTAATAGGTCACATCCATAGATTCTTATTGTATACATGTGTCGGGTTTTTGTTTGGTTTTGTGTCTTCAGAAAACCTAAAAAGCAATTTACAATGAAAACACTCAGTTCAGCCTATGTGAGCAATGAAGATTTACCCTGGTTGTTAGAGAGATCAAGTTTGGGATTTGAAAGGATTGTAAGGGAGGCGCCCAAATCCTATTAATTCTCCCAGTGACTTTAAAACCCTAAACCAGACCAAGACTCTTATTTCTATTTATTTGAAGGATAAGACCCCATGGGTCCAGAATGCAGGTCTGCAGAGGTATTAGCCACTTAAGCAATCCAAACTACTACACAGCAGCAGCTGTAACCAGCCTGCACTCCACTTCCCATGACTGCTGTGGAGACAGACCATGAGAAGTTAGACCCCAAGGGTTTGATAGGCAGATAGCCCCACGGCACCTGATTGGTTTCTTGCCCTATATAAACCCAAGGGGTGGTCTGGGAAGTGTCCAGGCAACAGTATGGATCTTCTGTAGTTGCTATAACTATTCTGGATCTATGTTCCTGAACTCCTGGCTTGACTGTGGCTTGTTTTGGACTTTGCCTCCTGACTCGGTCCCTGAAACCTGACTTGGACTCTGACGCTCGGTATTGACCCTGGCCTGTAACTGACTATGAACTCTTTGCTACTCCTAGACTCATGTTTGCGCCTTGGCCCTGACTGCCCTTTTCGAGTTCCTGATATTGATAGTCTTCCAAATATCCCATGGAACTGGGGATTGGTGTAGCTCATAGGGCTAGCTTGCCTTTACTATATTCAGTGCCTTACCTTCATTATATTTAGCTGCTTTCATTATATTCAGCTGTAATTCAAGAAACCTACAGGCCTGTAGCCTGTATGATATTAGCTGAATCAATAGTTAGCATAAGTGTGGTTAAGTAGGCTGTAACCCTTGGCACAGATCAGCCGTTACCTTTAGATTTTGGGAAGTAAGAAGAGCTTGCTCAATGGCAGGAGCTAGAATGTTCCAGTAAGTGTTGCTACAAGGATCATGGAAGTAATAACTGCAAATCTGCTTAAACAAGGGGTGATGGATTTGATCATGAGCAGAAATGGTCGTTACATGTATTAATATACTAACCTATAGAAGAAAGACACATCAATATTAGTAGGATGAGGAAATACAAATAAAGGGGGGACCCTACTAAATATGCATAAGATATAGTGGTGTCAGTGTAACACAGTGGTTTTCAAACTTTGGTATTGGTGATCCCTTTCACATAGCAATTCTCTGAGTGTGACCCCCCTTATAAATTAAAAACACATTTTAAAAAAATATTTAACACTATTATAAATCCTGTAGGCAGAGTGGCATTTGAGGGTGGAGACTGTCAGCTTGTGACATATGTAATAACCACATGACACCCTGGAGGCTGGGGGAGGGGGTGTCATGAAACTCAGTTTCAGAACCTCTGGCATAACATATTATAGAAGTTGCATCCCAGTCTGTGGATGGTAGGAGAGAGAGATCTATCCCTTGGGAGGGGTAAGAATGATGGGCACTGCTGATGAGAATGAAGATAATGGCTAATATTTCAAGTTGTTCTTCAAGGGATATTGAGAGTATATGGATGTGCAGATGTACATTCTGTAGTCTCTCTATCTGCCTTACTAAATTAGAGTGTTTGTGACTTTGCTAAATGTAATAATGAACTAGTCAGTGGTCTTCCAATTTCTTTCATTTCTGTACTGCTTCTTCCAATACTTCAGTCTCCCCAGTTCTTGGTTTTCAAAATATTCCTCTCTCTAGGCCAGAAGAAAGAGTACCATGTGGCCAGATTTCCAAAAAGAGATGACTACTGGGATTTTCAAAAGCATACAGGTACATAACTCCCTTTGAAGTCAAAGGGAGCTAGGTAATCCTAGGTACTTATCTGTGTCTTCAATCACTTAAAGATCTTTTAAAATATGGCCCACAGACCTTTGGAGGACAATGAATCACTGATTGAGATCAGCTGTGCTAGACAATAGATATTCGTTTCTTCCTTGACTGACAAGTGTTCATGAGCAAGATTCCCATCCGATGTACTTTGTTTTAATACTCAAATCCTTAGGTTTGATCTCAACTTTTACTCAGACCTTACTCCTTGTAAAGCTATCACTGACTGAGTGAAAATTGCATTTCAATGTATGTTGGGTGGTTAACTCCCTTAGCCTTCTTTGAAAATCCCAGCTTCCATTGCTTTACACACAGAAATCATAATTGCACTCTTCTCAGGCAGACCTTAAGGTGCGCAACAAAACAAGGAAGAACAAAGTCTTGCCCAAAAGAGCACCATGGGCATTTCTCCTTTATAACAAACTACAACATTTTCCCTCATGAAATGGAAACTGCATGTGGCATTTCTAGAAGTGCCTAAATGATTTAGAGCACAAGTCAATGGGACTTGGTTGACCAAGTTACCTGAAAGTGGAGGTGGTGCCCCTTTTTCCAACCATTAGCCCAGTGTTAATTACTGGTGTTCTGGAAGACCTGGGTTCAATTCCCCATTCTACCTCCTGTAGAGCAGGGACTGACAATTTGACCTCCCAGTTGAAGGCCCTAACCACCAATATATAAATACATGGGGGTGGAGATTTTTCAAGTTTTCCTAGTGAAGGCTATTCCACTTATATAAAATACTTGGCTAGTCATTGGGCTAAAATTACATTGTAGCTCAGTGTTAGGGGACTCCTTTGGTAGGTTCAACTCATTGGTCCAGTATTATTTTTTTTTAGTTATTTATACATTGTAGAACAGCTTCGATATTCCAGAATACCTTATAGCCCAGATATTAAGGCACTTTCCTCAGAGATGGGAGATTGCACTTCAAATCTCTGCCCTCCCACCCCACCAGGTAGAGAGCGGAAGAGAACCATGGTCCCCCACATGCAAAGAGAGTGACCTAACCAATGGAATGAAGTTGCAAGAAAAGCAACAGCAGAGGGACTCCTGTACCTCTTGTTGTTTTGTGAATTTAGCCCAATATTTATTTTTCTGCTGAAACAATTCAGTAAACTTTGTTTTAAAATCATGAATAACTTTGCGTTGCCTAAAACTTCCTTTTTGGTGAGAAACAACAAGGAGTCCAGTGGCAACTTAAAGGCTAACAGATTTATGAACAGGAGGCTACCAGGCAACTCTCCAATACCACATTCTACAAGGCCACTATCCTCTGATCCCACTGTGGAATACCAAAAGAAACTACATCATCTGCTCAAGAAACTCCTGGCTACAGCATGGGAACAAATCTACACGGACACACCCCCAGAGCCCTGACCACGGGTATTCTATATGCTACCTAAGATCCATAAACCTGGAAACACTGGACGCCCCATCATCTCAGGCATTGGCACTTTTTCAGCAGCATTATCTGGCTATTGGGACTCTCTCCTCAGACCCTACACTCGCAGCACTCCCAGCTATCTTCTAGACACCACCAACTTCCTGAGGAAACTACGATCCATTGGTGGTCTTCTTGAAAACACCAGCCTGGCCACCATGGATGAAGAAGCACTTGACAGCTTGTAGTCCATCCTCATATGGAATATTGTTGTAAAGAACAGTATCTCTGATGAGGCCACAGCATGCCTGGTGGCTGAGCTTTGTGACTTTGTCCTCACCCACAACCATTTCAGATTTGGGGACAACTTATACCGTCAAGTCAGTGGCATTGTTATGGGTACCTGCATGGCCACACAGCATGCCAACATTTTTATGGCTGACTTAGAACAATGCTTTCTCAGCTCTCGTCCCCTAGTGCCCCTCCTCTACTTGCGCTACATTGATGATATTTTCATCATATGGACCCAAGGGAAGGAGGCCCTTGAAGAATTCCACCATGATTTCAACAATTTCCACCTCACCATCAACCTCAGCCTGGACCAGTCCATACAAGAGATCCACTTCCTGGACACTACAGTGCAAATAAGTGATGGTCAGATAAACACTACCCTATACCAGAAACCTACTGACCACTATACTTACCTTCATGACTCCAGCTTCCATCCAGGACACATCACATGATCCATTGTCTACGGCCACGCCCTAAGATATAACCGAATTTGCTCCAATCCCTCAGACAGAGACAAACACCTACAAGATCTTTACCAAGCATTCTTAAAACTACAGTACCCACCTGCGGAAATGAGGAAACAGATTGACAGAACGAGACGGGTACCCAGAAATCAACTACTACAGGACAGGCCCAACAAGGAAAATAACAGAACACCACTGACATCACGTACATCCCCCAGCTAAAACATATCCAGGGCATTATCAATGATCTGCAACCTATCCTGGAAAATTATCCCTCACTCTCACAGACCCTGGGAGGCAGGCCAGTCCTCATTTACAGACAACCCCCCAACCTGAAGCAAATCCTCACCAGCAACTAGACACTACACCACAGAAATACAACCCAGGAACCAATCCCTGTAGCAAACCCCATTGCCTACTCTGTCCCCATATCTATTCTGGTGACACCATCAGAGGAGCCAACCACATCAGCCACACCACCAAGGACTCATTCACCTGTAAGTCTACTAATGTTATATATGCTGTCATGTGCCAGCAATGCCCCTCTGCCATGTACATTGGCCAAACCAGATAGTCCCTATGTAAAAGAATTAATGGACACAAATCGGACATCAGGAATGGTAACATACAAAAGCCTGTAGGTGAACACTTCAATCTCCCTGGACATTCTATATCTGAAGTCTGTTTCTGAAGTGTTTTTGTTCAAGAATAGTGACTTTGAAATCTAAGAGAGAGAGAGCAAAACTAAAATTCATTTGCAAATTTAACACCATTAATTCGGGCTTGAATAGGGACTGCAAGTGGCTGGCTCATTGCAGAAGCAGCTTTGCCTCTCTTGGAATTGACACCTCCTCATCTAATATTGGGAGTGGACTACTTCCACCCTGAATGAATTGGCCCTGTCAGCACTGGTTTTTCACTTGTGAGGTACTCCCTTCTCTTCATGTGTCATTATGTAATGCCTGCATCTGTAACTTTCACTTCATGTATCTGAAGAAGTGCGTTTTTTTTACCCATGAAAGCTTATGTCCAAATAAACCTGTTAGTCTTTAAGGTCCACTGGACTCCTTGTTCTTTTTGGGGAATAAACTTACAATTTATCTCCTCCTTTGTCTCAATGGCTTTTATTGCCAACATAGAATCATAGAACTGGAAGGGACCTTGATATGTCATCGAGTACACTCCCCTGCACTCAAGGCAGGACTAAGCATTATCCAGACCATGCCTTGTTGCTCTTAGAAGAGCAACAAGAATGATTAAAGGTCTTGAGAACATGACCTTTGAAGGAAGGCTGAAAGAACTGGGTTTGTTTAGTTTGGAAAAGAGAAGACAGAGAGGACATGATAGAAGTTTTCAGGTATCTAAAAGGGTGTCATAAGGAGGAGGGAGAACACTTGTTCACCTTAGCCTCTAAGGATAGAACAAGAAGGAATGGGTTTAAACTGCAGCAAGGGAGTCTAGGTTGGACATTAGGAAAAAATTCCTAACCGTCACGGTGGTTAAACACTGGAATAAATTGCCTAGGGATGTTGTGGAATTTCCAGCTCTGGAATATTTAAGAGTAGATTGGATAAATGTCTATCAGGGATGGTCTAGACAGTATTTGGTCCTGCCATGCGGGCAGGGGACTGGACTCGATGACCTCTCGAGGTTCCTTCCAGTCCTAGAATCTATGAATCTATGACAGGTGTTTGTCCAACCTGCTCTTAAAAATCTCCGAAGATGGAGATTCCACAAGCTCCCTAGGGACTTTTTTTCCACTGTTTAACTGTGATACTTAGTAAGTTTTTCCTAATGTCCAACCTAAACCACTCTTGCTGCAATTTAAGCCCATTGCTACTTGTCCTATCCTCAGATGTTAAGAAGAACAATTTTTCTCCCTCCTCCGTGTAACAACCTTTTATGTACTTGAAAACTTTTATCCTGTCCCCTCTCAGTCTTCTCTTCTCCAGACTAAACAAACCCTTTTTTTTCCCAACCTTCCTTCACAGGTCATGTTTTCTAGACCTTTAATCATTTTTGTTCCTCCTCTCTGTACTTTGTCCAACTTGTCCACATCTTTCCTGAAATGTGGCACCCAGAACTGGACACAATACTTGAGCTGAGGCCGAATCAGTGTGGAATAGAGCAGAAGAATTATTTCTCGTGTCTTGCTTATAACAGTCCTGCTAATACATCCCAGAACGATGTTTGCTTTTTTTTAAACAGTGTTACACTGTTGATCATATTATTTTGTGATCTACTATGACCCCCAGATCCCTTTCTGCAGTACTCCTTCCTAGGCAGTCATTTCCCATTTTGTATGTGTGCAACTGATCATTCCTTCCTAAATGGAGTATTTAGTATTTGTTCTTATTGAATTTCATCCTATGTCAGACCATTTCTCCAGTTTGTCCAGATCATTTTCAATTATAAAGTTTGTGCATGATAACAAGCAGGAAAGGGTTGCAAGTGCATTGGAGGATAGGATTATAAGTGTACTCTCTATGCCATTATCTAAATCATTGACTATGTGTGGCCTGTTTTACCACACCATTTGGTCTGTGACAATTTCTAGATCCCATAAATCTTCGTTCTCTAGAACACTTTCAGTTTGGTGTTCGTAATAGCACATCGTTTGTGGCAAGCATGGATTTGCACAGAGTCTCCAGTGCAGACACTTAGCAACCTCACTTTTTCTGTTCATATATTCTCTGCCAGATAGGCTCTAGCAGTTGCTCAACACAGGCTACACAGTATCTTCGGGGAGCAGTTGTCAGTTATTCTTAAATAATTAAGGATTTTTCTTGTCCACTCATAATGAGGCTTTGTCTCTTTTTCGAGGGATGCTTCTACAATCATCAATTTGTTAATCTTCTATCACCAATAGGTTTGACCTCTCTCCACCACTGTCCATGCATTGATCTCTGTGTAAATCTTTCAAATCTTTTTTGGCAGGTTGCTTTCTCCTTTCTTTCATTCTTTCTTGGGCTTGGATGCAGCTCAGTCATTGCTTGTTATCATGACCAGATGATCTTTATTCTGGTTAACGCCTCATATATTTTGATATTATAGTCTTCATTGTCAATTGTTTCTTCCACAGATAGCAGAGGTTTTCCTTCATCACATCATGGGATGTACATCCTGTCCATGACCTGGTTGCTATCTAATATCCTATGCATTACCGGCAGCTGTCTTCTTTGGATGTTAATTTTTTCTTCTCCTTTTGATTCCACTTGATCACTCCACCAATGTTCTGTACTACTGGCATCCCCCCACATATTAAGTCTAAGAATTTGATCTGAGCCATTGAGTTTTCTCTGTAGGATAGTTCTTATATCTGTAATATTCTTTCCTCACTTTTTCTTATGCTGTAGCTCCAACAGTTCCCTGATTCCAAGATATTTGTAGGGGTCATACTGAGATATCATAGATAGTTCCTTAATTAACCTGTATGTCATGAGGTTGTACCAGTCTGGCCATCTTTACAGATGCTGACACACAGTTAGCCAACCCACCCGTAGCTTTATATCTTCACAAAAATTTTCCATACATCATCAATCTCTGTAGCTCCTTTTTGTGACTGTTCATGTAGTTTCAGATTGCTCATGTCTAAAAAATTCTTAACTGGTTGTTGCTCTTTGCTGATATGGTAAATTGTGGTTATCTCAACAAGCATCCATGTCAGTGGCAGCATGGTTACCGCAAACAGCACTGGTGCTGAGGAATCCCCTTGCAATATTTCTCTTTTAATTTGAACCTCATCAATCGAGTGTTCCAATTAAACATAGATTGCTGCAGAAAGGAAATGATCTCTGGATGAACCTTGGACATTTTCAGTGTCTCGGTGACCCTTGATTGTGAGACGCTGTTGGATGCTCTCTGGTAATCTACCCACAAAATTGCTAACTTTTTCCTTTCTTTGTTTTGCATCTTGTGATCTTCCTGTTTAGCCAGAAGTGGCCTTTTGTTCCTTTCATGTTTACTGTGCTGCATTTTTGCTCAGGAACCAGCATTCCATTGTGAACTAGCACTATCCAGATCTTCTTTTCTGGAATTATTGTTAGAAGTTTCCATATAGCTGGTAAACACGTGGTCAGTCCATAATTCATAGGTTCAATACAACCTTCTTCTTTCTTTCTTACTTTTTCCTGTATGAGAAGAGTTCTCCCTGTCACCATCCATCAGATTTCCTTCCAGAAGAAGTGAAACTCGTCAGTGTCATTTATTGGCTCTCTATGTTTGCCTATTCTGTTTTTTAATATCAATCAGATGAAAGAATCTTCTCCGGTCTCTGGTGAAGTGACTGTTCGCTTTATACTAATAAGTCTGTGCTGAAATCTTTCAAGTCCATGACTCTAAGTCAGAGGTGGGCAAACTATGGCCCATGGGCCACATCCAGCCCACAGGACAGTGCTGCCTGGACCCCAAGCTCCTGGTCCGGGAGGCTCACCCCCGGCCCCTGCCCTGCTGTTCCCCCTCCCCGAAAACCTCAGCTCGCTCTCTCCGCTGCCAGCACAATGCTCTGGGTGGCTGGGCTGTGAACTTCTGGGGCAGCTCAGCTGCAGGGCCTGACACGCTGCAGTGGTGGCATGGCCTGGTTCCAGCCGGGTGGCATGACTGTAGGGTCGTCAGCCACCGGTGCTCCAGGCAGCACAGTAAGTGGGCACGGAGCACGGGGCAGGGGAGTTCAGGGAGGTGTTCAGGGATCAGGAGTGTTGGATAGGAGTCGGGGTGGTTGGAACAGGGGGCTGAATGGGGCAGGAGTCCTGGGGGGAGAGTCAGGAAGGAGCAGGGGTTGGGTGGGACAGCAGGGGGCAGTCAGGGGCAGGGGTTCTGGGAGCAGTCAGGGGACATGGAGAAGGGGTGGTTGGATGGGGCAGGGGTCCCAGGGAGGCCATTAGGAATGAGAGGAGGGGTTGGATGGGTCAGCAGGGGTCTGGGGGTGGTCAGGGGACAGGGAGCGGGAGGAGGTGGATGGGATAGGGATCCCAGGGGGTCTGTCAGGGAACGGGGGGGGAGGGTTGGATGGTGCGGGAATTCCAGGGGGGGCAGATAGGAGGTGGGGGCTGGGCCACAACCTCCTCCCCTAACCGGCCCTCTGTACAATTTACAAAACCCGTTGCGGCCCTCAGGCCAAAAGGTTTGCCCTCCCCTGCTCTAAGTGATCAGCTTCTCTTTACATTATTCCTTCATAACTCCCATATCCTTTCACTCAGCTGATATTTCATCTCCAAGGCTGTTTGCTGCTATTTTCTCTTAAACAATTTTTCTCATATTCATCCAGTAGGCTGGTATCTCAACGAAAAAGCGTACTCTTCTCTTTTTTCACCTTAATTTCCATGGAGGTTCTTGAAGATAGGAAGTTTTCCAATGGTTCATACGTTCAGATGACTTGATGTTAAACAATGATCTGCTACCGTTACTGTAGCATAAATTATATAATTGTACTGGATAATCCTTGTTGGTTTTTTCTCCAGTTTCCTTGAACACTTCATTAAGTGCTTGCATTATGTCATCCAGTGTGTGATGGTCTGCACATTTTACAGGTGGTAGTGCTTCATGATCAAGCTGCATTATCAGTCTGCATGATCTTGATTAAGAAATCCTTCATATTTTCTCGACTTTCTTCAGGTGCTCTTTCACTCATATTTGTCCTCCAATTTTCTTCCATTTCTGGCTTCTGTTTTAATCTATGTCACTGCTCCCATCAAAATATTTGTATGTAGTTCTATATGACTAATCTCCCTTTTCAGGCTTTCAATCTCCTTTGTGTAAATTCTCCTCTTTGGAATAAAGCTCTCATTTCTGCAGTGAGTCTATGCTCAGTCATTTCTTTCTCGGTGTTGTCGTTTGATTATTTCCAGTGTTGGAGCATTCATTTGCTCCAGGCTCTCTCTCCTGGTTTTGCCAAAAGACAAGCACAGATCACTTCCTGGTGTTTTTAGTTGTCCACCTAGTCACGCTTTTGGCAAACATGGTGATCATGCTGGTGATAAGGGCTCATCCTCACCTTCACAAGCCAATGTACTTCTTCCTGTCTTGTTTATCCTTTGTTGATATCTGCTATTTTTCAGCCATTGTCCCTAATATGTTGGTATTTATGCATTTCCTAGCAGAGCACAAAACAATTTCTGTCAATAGCTGCATTGCACAGATGTTCTTCTTTTTTCTACTAGCTGCTACTGAAATTTGTATTCTCTCAGCGATGGCTTATGATCACTACGATGCCATCTGTGACCCACTGTGTTACATGGACACAATGAGCACAAGGATCTGTGTTCAGCTGGTGAGTGGTGCATGGGCGATAGGCTTCTTCCATGCCCTTCTTAACACTGTTTCTGCCCTCATGTTTCTCAAGTACTGTCAATCTTATTTAAAAAAAGAGCATAGAACTGTGGATAACAGCTCAGGTATCTGACACTTTGGGCCAAAGCCTCAGCTAGTCTAAATCAGAGTGGCTCCATTGAACTCAGCAGGCCACAACCCCATTGGGTAGAAGAGACACTGGAACAAATGGGAAGGGATCCTGGGTCTCCATCTAGGGTGAGTGCTAGAAACACCAAGATCTAGAGCCATTCATGCTCTCTCTCGACTAATATCTCTTTCAATCTGACCCACTGACTTGAATGGAGCTATGGCCAATTGATACCACTTGAGGATCTGGCCAGTTCTATGAAAAGAACATCTTTGTCTATTGCATTGTGTAGTTCTTCTAGAGTATTTTGTTGAAAACCCTATTTAATATCTTTAGTATCTTATAGGATTCATCCCTTTTAATGTCCATCTCTAAGAATAATAAATAGTGTGATCCCCAGCTGGGCCAAGGTGCACATAGGAATTAAGGCTCTATTAGGAGAGATTGAGAGAGACACATATCAAGTATCCCATATCGCAGTGGTTAGGACACCCACATGGGAGGGAGCAGATCCTGTTTTAAAAATTTTCTCCTTATCAGGCACTCAAAAAGGCTCTTCCACATCCCTGACTACTAGGATAAAAGCCCTAATTCCTTCTTCTTTTCTCCCCTCTCTCACGATTGTTTCTTGCCATCTTAGGTGGGATAAGAGGTTTTCCAGCTGATAATTCCAAGGTGAAGGAGGTGCCTTCCCCCAGAGGAGATAGGTACTGAACTCCTGTGATAGCCGTGGGATTTAGAACACAACCCTCTACTTGGCCTTTCCCATTGGCTAAGGAATTTCGGCTTTTTAAAATCCAATTCTTAGGTGCCTATGTCTCCACTTTCTCTGTGTAGGGAGCCTGGCCGCCCAACTCAGGCTCTGGAAACCAAGTGATTAAAAAAAATCACCTAAAAGTTATCCATTAAAATGCTCAGCATTAGAACAGCTAGGTCTCTTTGTGAACTCTGGATGTAAATTGACATAGTGCCATTAAATCAATGGAATGAGGTGGATTTACATGAACTGGGAATCTGTCCCATAGTGTCCATATTCTAAAGTGATTTTACATTCCTCACATTTCACTCACTGTTGAGTTGGAAATACCTGTGTGTCATCAAGTTTCCACTTAAATCCTAAACATAATAAGAAGTGGTGCTGGCACTATGCACCCCAGTGAAATTCCCCCTTAGATGCATCACCGCAGCTGGTGGAAAGCAACATTACTCCACTGAAAGAAACAGGGCTACACTGATATATGACAGCTGATGATCTTGCCTCAGTGAATAAAGTTATGATTCAGAATCCACCTTTTGTCAAAGTTGAATTGCAGAGATATCGTCTCAGGTAAATGAAGAGTCAGCCAGCAGGCTGGGATTTTCCAAAGAATTTAGGCAAGTTAGGTGCCCTACTCCTATTGGATGGGGAAGATTCCATTTCAGTTTTAAATCTCAAAATGAAATGAAAATTTTATTTCAAAATGTCCAATTAAAATGAAAACTTTCATTTTGAATTGATATTTTCACTTAAATTGACAATAAAATAACTCATCTCAAGCTCATTGTAAATACAAATATTCATTTAACATGAAAGATTTCATTTGAAATGGACACTTCAAGAGGAAATGTTTTGTTACTATCAAATGTAAAAATGAAATATTTAGTCATTTCCTCATCATAGCCTCTTGAAATGTCAACATTTTCATGAGATGAAAAATTCTCTCTTTAGCCCCTGTTGGGATTAAACAAAATGTCAAAATACGGAGCTTCCTGTGTGATGACAATTTCTGTATCATATCTAATATTTGTACACTGCCAAGTATAACAAGGAACAGATTTCATAGTTTCAAAAGCCAGAAGGGACCTGTGTGATCCGCTAGTCTGACCTCCTATATAACACAGGACAGATTAGATAATAGACTGAGACACTGAAGAGACCACTTCTTTATTATCTATTATATTTAAGCTCTTTGGGTCATAGACTCTCTTTAATTTCATCTTAAGCACAGAGACTAGTATTTTGTTGGTGCTTAATGGAGATTGATGGTAATAACCTTCTGTAATTAGGGGGAAAGAACCTCACAGATGGACTGCAGAGTTTAATACATGTTGTAATAATTCAGCCTAGATCACCTTCACTGTGAGCTCAACTGCAGAATATATGTGATAGTTCATCAGATGTCACAGTAGCCTATAATAGCAAATGGTGATGGAAAAAGACAAAAAAGGGAGTGAGAAAGAGAGACTGAATTAGTCCAAAGGGAAAGGTCTCCTCATAGAACTCACAAACTGTGCTAAGATCATGCCTCATAAATAAGACCACGTGAGACCGTAAAATCAGTGTATCAAATGAGGCCTAATTGGTGAGCAAAGTAATGAGGGGATGGGCTATTGCACCCATCAGTCCCTTTTGGAGTTCTTAAAGAAAGAGACTTTGGGTAGAAAAGTTGGCTACTGGAGTGAGCGTCACCATCATGGCTAACACCCGCACTGTTTCCTGGGACCCCAGAACTTCTTCATCCTAATCCTGAGAGACGTCCTGACCAGATGGGTCCAGAGAGAGGGAGGAAGATGACACCACCACTGCCTCCAGCTAAATCCCAAATACCGCCTGAGATGTGAGACTTTCTCTTGCTCCCTCTTCCTCTTCTTCACCCCGCCTCCTTTTCCTTCACCACTTTATTTCTTCTCTTTCCTATCCCTCCCCTTTTCCCTTCTGTCTAATGAGAGTTTGGCCACTCAGTCCCTAGTCTGTAGCAATGCATGGGATTCTTCCATCCTAAAGGCAGGACTCTGAACTTTTCCTTATGGAACCTCATCAGATTCCTTTTGCCCCAATCCTGTAATTCATCTAGGTCTTACTGTGTCCTATCCCTGCCCTCCAGCATATCTACCACTTCTCCCAGTTTAGTGTCATCTGCAAACCTGCTGAGGGTGCAATCCACACCATCCTCCAGATCATTAATGAAGATATTGAACAAAGTTGGCCACAGTACCAGGGCTGGCTCCAGGCACCAGCGAAGGAAGCAGGTGCCTGAGGAGACCAATAGAAAGGGGTGGCAGACCATCAATTGTTGGAGTGGCGGCAATTCGGCGGCAGCTGAATCGTTCTGCTTCAGTCTTCAGCAGCAATTCGGCAGCAGGTCCTTCACTCCCTGTCTTCCTCTTCGGCGGCACTTTGGCATCAGCTCAATCAGGTTTTTCTATTTTTTTTCTTTTTTCTCCACTTTGGGTGTCAAAAAAGCTGGAGTTGGCCCTGCCCAGGACAGACCCTTGGGTACTTGCTTGATACTGGCTGCCAACTAGACCTGGAGCCATTGATCACTACCCGTTGAGCCAGATGATCTAGCCAGCTTTCTATCCACCTTGCAGTCCATACATCCAGCCCATCCTTCTTTAACTTGCTGGCAAGAATGCTGTGGGAGATCGTATGTAATAGGTCCATGCTGGGGCTCGATCCTCCTGGGCGGGAGGGGAGCCACACCGACTCACTACTGCTGGAAGTAAACAGCCAGTTAGTTCAGAAGCTCCTGTCCTCCGGTGCAGGGGCGGAGCAAAACCGACAGCTAGCTCAGGGCTCAGGCCCTCAGACAGAGTGGTTAAGCACTGCAATAAATTGCCTTGGGAGGTTGTGCAATCTCCTTCATTGGAGATTTTTAAGAGCAGGTTGGACAAACACCTGTCAGGGATGGTCTAGATAATACTTAGTCCTGCCATGAGTGCAGGGGACTGGAGTAGATGACTTCTCGAGGTCCCTTCCAGTTCTCTGATTCTTATTCTTCTTGAAAAATCCTAATGATTTTAATACATAAGAATCCAATTATATACTACAGATATTAAATAGTGTTTTCAACAAAATAGTCTAGAACAACTGAGAGACTGTAATGGAGAAGGAGATTTTTTTTATAGATTTGGCCAGATGTCCAGCTATTGTCAATTGGCCATAGTTTCATTGCAGCCAATCTGCCCGATCCCAGGCTGGTGTAACACAGCTGTAGCTCTATTGAAGTCATAAAGCCAGATTACAGAGAGAGAGAGAATAAATTCCTCTATAGCCTGGTGGCTAGAATACTCACCCTGGATGCAGAAGACCAAGTATCCAGTAACCCTACACGGCCTCTTTTTATGATTTATCCACAGAGGAACAGCTTCAAGAGGAGAGACTGAGGGAGCCCCACATCAGACTATCCCTTAGTCAGAGCTGAGCAGGGTATTTGTGAATACCAGTAGGACCTGATTCTGGGATTTAGGCGTCGAAAGTGGCAGGTGCCTTTTGTGTAGCCAGCCTATTTTGTCTATTTAAAACACACAAATACCATCTGACCTCTCTCTCTAAAGTTAGTCTACTTAAACACGTATTTTACAGAATGGAATAGGACGCTCTTTACATTCATCCTATGGAACAGATGATCTCCACATACTCTTTCAGTTTATTTTTATGATAAGTGTTAATTTCATTTGTTTTCGCTTGTCTTCCAGGTCACAGTTTTCCTGAATAAATGCCAAAGAAAAATCAAACCACAGTGACTGAATTTATTCTCCTGGGACTTTCCAGTAACCCACATATGCATATTTTCCTCTTCTCAGTGTTTTTAGTTATTTACCTAATCACTCTGGGAGGTAACATAGTGATCATGGTGCTGATAAGAGCAGAGTCTCACCTTAATACCCCTATGTACTTCTTCCTCTTCCATTTATCCTTTATTGATATCTACTATTCCTCGGTCACGGTGCCTAACAGACCGAGGAACTTCCTAGCAGTGCACAAAATTATTTCTGTCAATGGCTGCATTGTCCAGATGTTCTTCATCCTCCCCTCAGTTGGTGCTGAGATTCTCATTCTCTCAGCAATGGCTTATGACCGCTACGCTGCCATCTGTGACCCATTGCGTTACATGGAGAGAATGAGCAAAGGGATCTGTGTTCAGCTGGAGAGTGGTGCTTGGGCAATAAGTTTCTTCCATGCCCTGCTTAACACTGTTTTTACTCTGAAGTTACATTTCTGTGGGCCCAATCAAATCAGCCATTTCATCTGTGAGCTCCCTAATCTATTAAAACTGTCCTACACTATGACCCTCACCAATCTAGTGGTGCTTCTTACTTCTGTTCTGATATTTGGATCAAGCTCCTTTCTCCTCACCCTGATCTCCTACATTCACATCATCTCCACCATCCTGAGGTTACGCTCTACGGAGGGCATGCATAAAGCCTTCTCCACCTGCAGCTCCCATCTTATTGTGGTTGGCTTGTTCTCCAGTACACAAAACCCAGCTCAGTCTCTTCTGCCATGCTGGATGAAATATTCTCCATCCAGTACAGTGTCTTGACCCCCATGTTAAACCCCATCATCTACAGCCTGAAAAACAAGGAGGTGAAAACAGCTCTAAAGAAAATGTTGGGAAAATTACAGTTTATCAAGTAATGTTGATGATCTTAAATAAATTAAATTACATATTTTTACATCAGATAATAGAACTGTGCATAACTTGTATTTGAGACATTCTCAGCTCAGGTAACTGATGGACATGTTGGGACAAAACTTCAGTTGGTCTAAATCAGTGGAGTGCCATTGAAGTCAGCGGGCCAGATTCACAGTTGTACAAGAGTCACTGGAGCATGGGGAACTGGACCTTGGGTCTCCTAAATCCAGAGCAAGTGCTCTGAGCACCAGGCTTATAGTCATTCACACATTTCTCCCTTTCCCCTCTCTCCATATCTCTCTAATCTGGCCCTCTGATTTCAGGGGAGCTATGGCCAATTTATATCAGTTGAGGATCTAGCCAATTCTATAAAAAGAATCTCTTCATCTATTAATTTCTCTTTCTTTCTTTTTGAGTAATTTGTTGAAACTCTATTTAATATCAATTACCTTATACTACCCTATAATAATAATAATAATAATAATAAGGATATTATAATAATCATTGGAGCCAATAGGTTTACTCCCGAGGAGGGCTAGAGCCACAAATAAACTTAGGATTTAAACAGGGGATGTGGGTGACATAACCACAAGGGTACACTCATGTGGGTCTCTCTCTAACTCTTGTGTTCAAGCCTGTCTCTATCAAGCACTTGAAGCAGGGCCCTCTCACAATCCAGGTGACTACCCTGACCATTGGGATAAAAGTTATAACCGGTCTCCTCCTTCTAATTCCATCTTCTTCCTCCTCCCGACCCAGCTTCATGTAAAAAACCCTTAGGTGTGTTACAGGGTTCCCAGCTGAGAATTACAAGCAGAAGGAGGTGTTATGGAGATAGAAGAAGGGGATATGGGGACTGAACTCTTTGACAGCAGCAGGGATTAGAACACACCCCTCGCCTCGGCATCTCCCATTGACTAGGGAAACACATATCATCATGTTAGAACACAAGAACAAATGAGACCATCCCAGATGGTCCATTGTCTGATCTGGGATGGGCTTTCATGTTTCTGCCAGTGGCCAGTGCCAGATTTTTCAGATGGAATGAACAGAACAGACCATTATTGAGTGATACATCCCCTGTCGCCCATTCCCAGCTTCTGTCAGTAAGAGTTTTAGGGACACCCAAAACATGGGGTTGCCTCTCTGGACTGGACTAATAGCCATTGGTGGACCTATCCTCCATGAATTTATCTAATTCTTTTTTTTTAAACTGTCTCCAGCTCAAGAGAAAGGAAATAAAGGATGTTGTTAATATGAAAATGAAAGCCAGATTTAATAGTTACATTTCAAATGCTTTTTTTA